>NC_070637.1:24621263-24647557 GCF_947347685.1 Pleuronectes platessa
AGAAAGTCTCACGGACAATACAAGCAACAGTTTCATGGTTTTTCAGAAATTCTGCAGCCAGCAGTGGAAACATCTAATAAGAAGTTGGTATGAATAGATGATGGAATCCATGCAAAACTTTATCTATACATCCCGTAAAGATGTTTCATCTGGATGTTGTACATTTGTTTGAGTTCTACAAATTATCTATAAACGTCTGAAAAAGATTTGGGAAAAAACAAGATGGAGGAGAGAATGTTAAAAAGATGTAAATGCACATTTGTGTTGCCAGTGGGTTGTAATCACTCTACATAGTTACATAATGTAATTGTGTTCATGTATTTTGAATTAATTTATTTTTGCCTCCATCAAGAGGGTTATGATTTTACCTCTGTTGTTGTTGGTTCAGTGGTTGATTGGTTGATTGGTTTGTTGGTTGATTGGTTGATTGGTTGATTGGTTGGTGGTTGATTGGTTGATTGGTTGATTGGTTGGTGGTTGATTGGTTGATTGGTTTGTTTGTTAGTTGATTGGTTGGTTAGTTGTTGGTTGCTGGTGGTTGTCGTTTACATTTATTTTTTAGATTTAGAACTGGGACCAAACGTAAATGAGAGATTTGATGCAGAATCTAGAAAGACAGTTTTCTGTCATTGTCAGGATTCACTCCTGGACGTTGGCAGGTCTTTTCAGTGGACTGATTTCTCTAAGTGTTTGTAGTCTGGTGCAGTTTGATTGAATTTAAGGCCTCGGCGGAGGAATGCACTCGACCTTTCTTCCGTGCCTTTCCACTTTACAGTGTTTTCATTATATCTCTGGTGTGAACTATTGTATTTGTTCATATGCTGAATGTATACACTGTTCAGGCAATGAAACAAAAGCACCGGAGCGAGAATAGTTGACGGAACAACTGCCTGCCGTCTCCAGCCGGTGATGGTAATGTGTGTGGGTGACAGGCCTCACAGGCCGAGGTGATGCTCAGCATATTCATCCAGCAGGACGTGGATCTTGATCAGACTTCATCACCGTGAAGGATCTGATAAGAGAAGATCACCTGTGGTCTTTATTCTTTGAGTTGGTGCAGAGTTTCATATCCCATTAACCCCGGGCGACCGGTCCACTCTGCCTGGGGCTGAATCCGGCGTCCAACTGGTCCATTTTAAATGACTTCGCTCCAGTATCCGGCTAATGCAAGAGTGGTGTTAGTCTCGACTCTGCAGAGTCAGTAGTAGGCCCCTGAGCTATGTGGTGCATCGAGAAATGGGGATGAAATTGCCCAGGGCCTACTCCGAGGCTCCTGCACCAATTACCAAAGGCAGGGGAAGGTGAAGGGCACGGGGGGGGTTAGACTCCAGCTCTCCAGTGTAGAGCCCTCGTGTTCATTGTCCATACATGACAGGTGAGTGTGTGGGCGGCAGACAGAGGAGACGGCTGAGTGTGTGGCAGACTGACAGGCAGACAGAGCGCTCGGCTGATTGTCTCAACCAGGTTCTCAGTGCAGGGCTCTCATCTTCAGCGGGACGAGGGCCGAGAGGGCGACTCGCCGCTGAAAGCAAATCTTCAAGTGTCGGGGGGGCAGCTGTCGGACGGACTGGCTGATTGTCTGAGCGCTGAAAGAAGAAGACGGGGATGTGAGTGTGAAACCTGCAGCAGGATGAGTTATCATCCTCACAGAGGGAGCGGACACGTCTCCCTGCAGAAATCCAAAGATGCAGTCAGCTCCTGAAAAAACGACTTTATCACATGACACCTGCAGTTGTGAGTTTGTATTAAAAATGTGTGCAACTGCCGATGGAGTCACTGCACAAACAATTTGAATTTAATTTATTCATTATTAAGCACAAAACACCCCATTTGGTAGAATCCGAGCCGAAAGAGAGAAAGAAAAGTATTATGAAAAATGACTTTTCCCTTTTCCGCTGCTCTATGTTTTGCCTTAAGGGTTCTAATTAGAAAATAATTCATTTTCACACAAGTGGTCAAAATAAAAGCTCCTTTTAAAGTTTAACACCCTGGAGTTATCAACATGCTTTTTATACACAGACCTGAGACCTGCTGAGGTTTTTACCTTTCAATACTTGTGTGTTTGTGTGAGTGAACGTGAAGCTGACCTCAAAAAACAATTTTAGAGCTGCACATGGTTTGATGGATGGATTTATGGACGACCCAGTGGCCGGGCTGACGGCTCCAAACAGGTTCTCAGAGCAGAACGTTCATATAGAACATGCATGCGTGGGTGACAGTCTGCAGAGACGTGCTGAATCCTAAACACAGCTCCTCATAAAGGCTGCATTCACACAGGAGGAGGAGGAGCTTCACTGCACGACCCAGATTCAAGCCTCTGCTGCAGCGTCACAACATCACAGGACGTGTTGGAGTTTAATGGAATGAAACATCTACAAATGAGTCTAATATCATTTTTGATATCTACTAACCATAGCTAGAGGACATGTGATGAGCTGGAAGGTTCCTCTTCATCAGGCGAGTCAACGTTTTAACTTCTGTTTGAAATCCAAACTACTTGTAACTGAAGTTCATTCATGTAGATTCAAATAACTAATTGCGTAATTTCAAAACAGAATCTATCGATCAATTAAAGACCAATTACCTCAATTAAATAATTAACATAGGTCTTGTTGTTGTACAGAATTCTTACATATTATATCTCTCCATGTTGAAACCTGGTTCAGATAGTGTTAGTTAGTTAGTGGGTCATTGATTTTAACATGCATAGATGGAGTCTTGGTTATGGTTCCATTTAAAAAACCACAGTGAACTTCTTTCTGACGTTATTTTACTTCCCCCATTGTTTACCCCAGCTCCGCAGCCGAAGGTAACTGTACCCAGATCAGTTCACACGGTTCAGCGCCGACGAGACTCGACTTGAATCGAGCGTCAGCGCCCGACACACCTGACTTCCTGTTCCCTTCACCGCTGTGAAGCCGCTCGGCACCTCCGCCGCCTTTTTAACCAAAGTCTACAAAGACCTTGAAAGCCTTTAAACAAGTGAGAAGAAGGCAGAGAGTCTAACGTTTCCCTTTTTGAAAGTTGAACGTGGGAGCGGTGCCAGTCAGTCGGCGCCGCTCCACTTGTTCAGAAGGAGGACGGGAGCGTGGGTGACATCTCTCTCTCTCCGTCGCACTCTTTCACTCTCACTCGTTCTCCCGCCCCTCTCAATCTATTTGTCTTTCTCTGACTGAACCGCGGTGTGATGACTCCCTGACAGCTCCACACACACAACACAGAGACCTATTTTGAAGTTAAAATGTGGGGTGCTTGTCAAGGCGGGGGGGCAGAGCAGGGGGGGGGGGGGTCTTTGTGCACAATGAGTCTGTGTGTGTGTGTCTGTGTGCGTGTGACATTTTGTGTCCTTATGCCACTTGTTAAACGGGTGATGCAAGCTGAGAGTGACAGGCGGTGGGCTGAGGGAGGGGAACAGGAAGAGAATTTAAAAAGGTCCCGACTGACGGGTTGATTGCCGGAGCTGATGTGAGCCACAGACGATGTATAAAAAGCTCATGTGCATATAATCCAAACTTTCTCTTTTCTCTGGAGCTTGTAGAACTACTCAGAGAATCAGATCCTGGCCGGAAACATCCCATAAGAACCTGATGAGGATGAGAGTGAGAGGCGAGGAACACCCTGACCAGCTGGGCATTATATCTATTATATCTATATTTTTGTTATAATAAGAGTTGAAATAAATCCTGAAGAGAACAATTTTGGGTTGTTTTGTGTCTGTATAGGCCAACTATAAAAAGCACTTAGCATTTTTAAGTTTGGTGGTTGTACTTTTGATAATTAAGTACATTTCAACACCAGATACTTTTGATACTTAAGTACATTTAATATGTGGTACTTTAAGACTTTTACTCAAGTCATTTTCTTACTGGTGACTTTTACTTTTACCGGAGTCACTTTCAGGTAATATATCTGTACTTTTCCTCAAGTATGGCTTTCAAGTACTTTACACTGGTTGTGAGTACTTATTATGTTTTGTACTTACATGTTCTGTCTATGTTTACATCTGGCATCAGAGAGAAACCGCATTTCAATCCTGTCTATATCCTGTGCATATGTCAGAATTGACAATAAAGTTGACCCTTACCTTGACTCTGTTCCTCATCCTGAAAATACACCAGCATGTTTTGAATAAAAACACAATTGATCAGTGGTAAACGTCACTATTGCAACTTAAGATTTGATATAACAGGGACTTGTGGCAGCTACAGGAGCGAATAGGTTTCACCTTCCTGTAGCTGGTGGCTTGTGGTAAACTGGCCTGTTAGAGAGATTTCATTGGTCGGATATATTGTGTTAACTTTAAACATGGAGTCTGTCTTTGCAGGAATCCACTCAGACGTTGGTGGAGACAGACAAGACACCACTGTGCTCAGATAAGACGAGCCAAGGTTCAGATGTATTTATACAGCATAGAATCCACTGGGGCCAACTTGACTTGTAGGTTTTATAATACACCTAAGAAGAGCTCGGATGTGATGCTGTCGATACGGCTGTTAACTTGTCTGCACAGCTCATCTGCCTCCCCGATAAATACTTCATCTTAAAACCCCATCTGTCTCCGGGAAGCACTTCCTCCCTTCACCCTGCAAGTTACGAGCTGCTGCATGAAAAGACTCAAAGGAACGGGTCGGACAGACGAATGGATCTGCAAACTGGGCCACATCCTCCCGATCAATTCAATAAAGCAACATATTAATCTCAGAGGAATCAACATCAGGCTTCATTTTAAAATCGACATCACACCGAACCAGAATTCAAACATCATAGTTTGTTTATTTGCTTTTTTTAACTGGTTTGACAAATCCACTGTGTTCATGTTTACTCACACGGCAGTGGTGCAAATTCTGAAAAATGGTGAATTAATTTTAAGAACCCAAGCTACACCCAGAGTAGCAAACACTGCTGAAGGGGATTAAAGCGCCTTGCTCAAGGGCACTCGTCCATCCATCCAGCCAGCCACCCATCCCTCCACGCAGCCTGACAGCCAAAGAGCCAAAGAGTCCTTGAACCAACTCCTCATCCCTCCATCCCTTTTGGCCACAGCTCCAAAAAGTAATTGAACTGCTCATGTAAGCGGCCCTAAACGGCACACACACACACACACAGACACACACACACACACACACTTCCTCTCTGTTCTTTTTCATTGACTCTCTTTGTTTCATCCTCACTCTATATTTCTCTTCTCCCAGTCACGCTCGGAGCCAGCGGTAAGAATCTGTTGTACAGTCTTGGACAGAAAACCTTCCTCTTGTTCCAATGAGGAAATGTGTCCGTCTCAGTACTAGGGCATCGTGTGTGTGTGTGTGTGTGTTTGTGTGTGCGTGTGTGTGCTGCAGAAACAGATGTAATATCACAGAGAACATCTGTCTCCAGTGTGTCGAAGGGGGAGAAAGGATATGCAAAGCTCTGCGTTTGGCAGTGTTACGATGTGTGCATGTATGTGTGCACGTACTTGTGTGTGTGACCGTTTCCCAGAGACGAGCTTTTATTGCTTCATAAATCTGCTTATGGGAGCAGAGCGGAGGATCATGTGTGTGTCTGTGTGTGTGATTGTGTGTTTCATAGATCCCATCCATGCACATTGGAGACTTCTGTTTATCACATTTAAATACAAATTAACTTACACATCTGAGTTTATTGGTGTTAACCTGCAAAAGTTTGTTTGGTTTATATCACACAAACTTTGCACTAAAGTTAGAGCTTTAAACATTTTTACATTTCCACAGTTTTAATTACATTTAGCTGTAACATTAATTTGCAGTGTTCACTCACAACAGGAGATTAATATGCAGGAATCGATCTGACGTCCATAAGTTACAACAAGTTTGGGTTTACCGAATTCTCAAGTTGTGACATTTGGTTGTGTGTTGATCAGGACAAAGTTAAGTAACACTTAAAGCAACACTATGTAACTTTCACCGAGCAGCAGCGCCCCCTGCAGCCACATGTGGTGATTGATTCTGTTTGGCTCTGTGTCCGAGTCATTAAGTGTTTTACCCATGATCCTCTGCTTCCTGAACCAGAAGAGCTGCTGCTGCAACAAATCCACCAAACTCTGTTCATGTTTCACAGTCTCCTGCTGAATATTGGAGATAAACTCTTAGTTTTTGATAACTTCTGAGTCTTTTTAACTGATCTCAGTTCAGCTTCACTCTTCAACTGGAGCTGACTGTGACAGTTGAAGCTGTGACTCTCAGTCAGTTCCTCTCACAGGAGATGGAACCCACTCTCCAGAGTCACAGAGAACAGACGCTCAGGGAGAGAAGGAGGAAACTTTCTCCAGGTTCACACTCACTGAACCGTCACCATGTTTTTAAAGCTGCTACTCGAAGGTAATAATAGTGTTGCTTTGAAATTCAGATTCATTCCATCCTTCGGCTGCTTGTTCTCTCAGCTACTGTCGACCGTTAACTCACTATAATTAGAATAGAAGCGGCCAGAGGTTGTTTTTCAAACTCCATTTACTGCAGTTATTGTGTATAATGCTGTATTTGCTGTTTGTTCACTGCTGTCACATTAAAGCCTTTCAAAAGACGTGACAGTAAATTATCTGATGTGAGCCGGCGATTGATGACAAGAACCATGAAACATTTATGAATTCAAATATGTGGTTGTAAATCTAAAAAAAGCAGTTTAACCCAATTTCTGGAATTCATATTCAAGGATTTGTGTTTCTCATGTGACAGATGTAGTGAATGTAGACCACTGCTGCTTTAGAATTTACACTCTCTATGTTGGAAGGCAAGAGAAAGTTAAGTTTAGACTCGACGTAAGGTTGCAGGTTTGAATCCTAGACAAAGCTAAGTCACTTCTCTCCTTTTGAGTAAGTTCACAACACACAATATGAGGCTGTGGTATTTCACAGGGCAAATGTCTTCCCCAGTGTGTATCTGTGGGAATTCAAAAGTATTATGTTCGGAGAGAAGGAGCCGTCCTCCCTGGAGAAGGTGATAAAATGACAGTGTGACACCGAAATCCTCCAAATTCTTTGAAACAGCTTTTGCGGTTGTGTCTGTAAAGCTCTTATTTGAAGTCATGAAATTCTGTCAGAGGAAGAGGAAGAGGAAGAGGAAGAGGAGGCTCGACTGGTGCAGTGGGGTTCTCTCACTTGCTTTCAGCGTCTCACTTTCTCCTTTCGTCTTTTATTTATTAATTTCTCTTTCCTCACTTTTAAGAGATGTAACTTAATTAAACAACCTAAAGTCTTATATTATATCAAAGTAAGAAACAGTTGATACAAAGTAAATCCCACATTCTCTGACACATTCTTCAACAAACCACCTCAGATTTTTTTTCCAGGGATGAAAGTAGATTGAAGTTCTTGCAGGTTTCTTTTACGACCCAAACCTTCAAAGCTTCATATGCATCTGAGGCAGAAAGAAATAAGGAACACTTGACATCAGGGTAAACATCGACTAAACCAGCAGAGACGTCTGTTTCAAGTGGTTTATGTCTTTCACCAGTATGTGAGCAATGTGTCAGCCAACAACAGTAATGTTTGTAAAGTGCACGGTGACACAATCCATAGTTGGCCCACAGCTCTGTCCTCAAGCCAAACAACCAAGACTTTAAAAAACAAGCATTTTCCAAACTCTTTGTTTCAGCAGCAGAAACTGAAAATACTCGTCATTAACTAGAGAAAGTCCTAAACTCTTTATTCACTCGTTCAGAACATCATGTGAAAAGCACACAGAGCATCTTGCACTGTTTCTGCTGTGAGCTGCCGTCTGAAGCATCATTTCCCCAAACGCCTTCTTCTGATATGTCTCTTAAAGGCCAAACACAAGAGGCTTCCAGAGGCTTCCGGCTGGTTTCTTATCACCAAGTGTGAAGTGGATCTGAGAAGCTCATCTTTCTGGAGACAGATTTATTCTTCAGCTCCTAGGAAGACCTGTTTTCACTTCCTCTAAGAAACAGCACAACAACACACAGGAAGCATCTGTACAACAACAACTGCTTAGTTAACCCACAACCCTGCATTTACCCAACAGGAGTTAATTCACAAGACGAGCACGAAACAAATATAAAAATAAAAAAGTTTCACAGTGAAAACACTTCACAGGTTGTTGTTTTTTATCACAAAGGATTAAAGTGCTTTGAATTCATATCAGTGTTGTGATAGATGACTCGACTTCATCTCAACAAACTGAACAACACAATATAATTTCATCTGTTGCAATAAAACATAATTGAGAGACGACTGCTTTTTGTTGCCGCCTGAAAAAGCTCTTTGTGTGAGAAATAGATTATACACATAAAACATGCGCATAGTGGGAGAGTGTTAACTGGAAATAAGGACAGAGGGGACTGGATGTGGACGGTTATGGTCTGCACTGTTTCCTATAATTACCACTCTCTGCTTTTTAATTAACTAGACACGGAGAGAATACACACATGTTAAAGAAAAATGTCTTTTAGAAGAGAGGACGTGTGACACTAACACAGACAGACACAGAGGAGTTGGTCCCTTTGTCCATTGTCCAACTTTCGGGTTCGGTCGATAATTAACTTAAATTTTAATCCCAAAGTGTGTGTGTGTGTGTGTGTGTGTGTGTCTGTGTGTGTGTGTGTGTGTGTGTGTGTGTGTGTGTGTGTGTGTGTGTGTGTGTGTGTGTGTCAGGGGAGATAAGGAGGACTATGAGTGCAAGAGAGGTTGGGAGAGGGAAAGAGAGAATGAGCCAGGAAGGAAAACGGAGATAAGAGCGAAGTGAAGGATGGGGTGAGGGCACAGGAAGGGTAGGGGAAGAGGGAGAGGAGGAGGAGGAGAAGGGTGAGGAAGAGGGAGAAGGTGCCAGGGAGGAGGATGAGACGGAGGATGAGGAGGAGACAGGAGACGAGTGAGCACATATCAAATCTGTCTGGGATGTCAGATCAAACACTCGGCCTCACCACGGAGTCGACCTCTTTAGGTATCGTGTGTCCAGTCGGGGCCACTGGGATCCACCATCAGCGATAAGGGACGAGCAGAAGTGACTGGGGGGGGGGGGGGGGGGGGGGGGGGAGGAAGTGAAGTGTAACAGGGAGTTCATCTGGACTCTGTGGGATCCCACTGGTACAGGACCACGGGCGAGAGCTGAGGAATGATGTTGATGCAGTGAGACACGTTTTATTAGCTTCAGGATTCCTCTGGCATCCGGTTTCCAGAGGCCTGCACGGGTCTGAGTTTGTAAACCTGCACACGCTCCACACCCAACACGCTACTGGTGATTAGAAATACATGCCACCAGTCTGATGCACTAGATGGTTTGTTATTTGAGCGGAGGGGAGGGGGGTCAAAGGGGATTTCCACAATAAAACAAATCATTGCAAAATCCTTTAAATTTCAGATTTCCCCAGAAAGAAAACCTACTTGAGCTCTCACCTGTTGCCTGTTTGCATACATTTCATTTGTACCTTTGCATTTATATGAATACAGATTTCTTACCTGTCAACCTGGTGCAGGACTCCAGCGTTTTCACACTTTAAGAAATTAACCTTTTGAGAAATGTTTAATATAAACCCACATGTGAACTCAAACCTCATTACAGGTTTGATTTCAACTCTCACATTGTGATTTGCCTTTGGGTCGACTTCAGGTGTGGAGCCGTGACCTCTCGGGCAAAGAGCTTTTTGTTTCAGCCTCATCTGCAAACATCTGCTTCACATCTGACTTCCCTCACACGCACCAAGTGAAATGGAAACCAACACATGTGGCATTTGAGTTTACATTGTTTTTTTTTCTTACGTGACTCTAAAGAAATATAGATTTTTCCATTTGGATTCATAACTGTGATAAAGATCTCTCTGGCTGTTTTGTTTTATTTCAGTTTCCACGTTTGTGTCGTTCCATGTAAGTCGGAGGTGAAGATGAAGATTATTTAAATCCTCTCTTCTTCTACAATCAATCAAATGGTTAATTAGTCGATTGATCCTTTTTCCAATAACCAATGAATAATTTGACAAGAACGAGATTGATCTCAATGATTAGTGCCATTAAATATTTAAAATGACTTTTCGGGAAAAGGTCATTTGGAGACGTTGCATATGTGAGAGAGAGAAAATTAGAGAAACCTCAGATTAAACCGAACCAGCGGCCGTGTCGTGCTTTAGAAATGTGGTCAGAGGGTTCGTCCAGTGATTAGAAAAAACATCTGAAGCTTGATGTGAGGATTAAACTACAAAAGACCGAATAAGCCTCTTTCACACGACTCCAGATTTATTACATTTACTAAATAAACCGAACTCAGGCCGACGCTCAGATGATGCTATTGGAATTGGTCGAGGTCAGGAGGAGACATGGAGGCGAGGCGGGGCGGGGGGGAGAGATAGAGCAGCGTTTAAAGAAATAAACATGTTTTATAATCATCATATATCATCATTATGGCGACTTCATGGTCAGAGTCGCTCACATCAGGTTGCTTTGGAGCTTTTTAAACCATTTGCAGCAGAAACATTAACAAGTGGTTTCACATGTCCTGTCCTGCCAGAGGGAGTTTCTGTGTCAGGGCGGCCGATCGGCTCCACTGACCATCAGGTAGCAACAACGCTAAAGAACCATGATGATTTGGACAAATTGCACCAGTGGCGGATTTAACAACAAGACGTTTTTTTGCTCCCTGCTAATGGCTGCTGGTGAAGGGAAGCATCTGGCATAGTTAGGAAAAGTAATCGCGTACGAATAAGAAGAGAAGCTGCACAGAGGGTAACAAGTATCTTGAAACAGCTCTTGAGTTTAGTCCAGATGATACTCAGAGGAAATATGAATTCGCATGATCCAGGATGTCCATCTTCTACATAATCTACATTTAACTGCTAATCTGACCAAAACCTGTTGTCTGGTTTCATGCTGCTGCAAACAAATGTTTAGCTCTGGTGTTTTGTTGAGATTATTGATGACTTAAAGACGAGTGATGAGGATACACATGCTAACTAACACATGCTCATCAGGGTAAATTCACTTAATGTAACTTGAAAACAAGAAAAGCTCATAATTTGGACGTGTATCTCCTCAGCACACACCTCAGCAACTGAATCCACTTTTCTTTAGGTACAATTTTTGATGGATTCGCCTCTGTAGTATTTGTAATAAAAAGTTTTTGGGGGATAGAGGAGCTATTGTTTTCAAAGTGAAGCCACTCAGTGGGAGAACAGGGCTGTGGAGAGAGATGATTTCCGACCTTCGTGGAATCCGCTGCACCGTGTGACTCTGCAACAAAAGGAATGAACAGATCTCGATTGTGGAAATCACCAGAAGCCTCTATCTGCCGTACTGTACCACGAACAAGATGATGTCACCCAGCAGCACAAACCTCTTCTAGGTTTCTGGATAATTACAATATAATCAAAATGAAAACACGTCAACCAGTCAGACACATGTGAAGTTGACCGAGACTAAGAATGAGATCATGAGTTAAGAAAGAGAAGAAAATATAATGAAAACCATAAAACAATAAAGCCTGAGCAGAGGGAACGTGATCGTAAAGGATAAAGTGAAGGAAGGTGGCAGCAGAAATGAGCTCAGGACTCTTCAGGAGTATTAATCCTCTCTAATCTGACTATTCAGGGACTGATCTCTGGATGATTACACGAAGGCGTGAGTCATTATTACCAGATGAATCAAATTGCGGCATTTAAATTGCGGGGGGGGCGGGGGGGGGGGGTTAAAACAGGACCGAGGAGGAAATCATGTCTCAGCTGAGGGATTTACTTTGAGTCGCTGGCTGGGAGGCTGCAGCCTGCAGGTCTGGTGGAGGTCAGCTGTGCGGAGGAGAAGTCGCGGGGCTGCTGGGAATCCGGCGTTTGGCTCGAGGACACTTCAGCAGTGTGACATGATTTAAGTTGTATCCCCCTGTTGACTGGTGCAACACCGGCTCCTGACCTTCTGTAATTCATCTTTATTCATCTTGTTAGAACACGTCTGAAGCTTTCAAAGGAAAAAAAAACATCAACTCATACATTTCGTGGCCGGTGAATAAGTAAGCTGCCAGGGGGCCAGACAATGTATGTGTGTGTCTGTGTTTGTGTGTGTGTGTGTGTAGGAATGACGGTGTGTGTGTGTGTGTGAAAGGGAGAAGCACGGCCAAATGTTATGTGTATGAGTAAGCCCACCCGATTTAAAGAGAGGGCACGGGGGCCACGTCCATAAATGAGTGAAATGGAGAAGCATAAACAATGAATACAAGACAATGAGGCTCTGTTTGTGTGTCTGTTTGTGTGTGTGTGTGTGTGTGTGTGTGTGTGTGTGTGCCTGTGTGTGTGTGTCTGCCTGTGAAAGAGTGATATGTGAAAGCATGTGTGTAAATTTGCAAAACGAGGAACATAAACAACTCTGCGTTTGGTCCGTGTGTGTGTGCGTGTGTGTGTGTGTGTGTGTGTTTGTGTGTGTGTGTCTGCCTGTGTGTGTGTGTCTGCCTGTGAAAGAGTGATATGTGAAAGCATGTGTGTAAATTTGCAAAACGAGGAACATAAACAACTCTGCGTTTGGTCCGTGTGTGTGTGCGTGTGTGTGTGTGTGTGTGTGTTTGTGTGTAGATCATCAATTCAGGGCAGTGAAAGTGTGTTTATTCGTGCTGTGACCCACATATGCTCCCAGACAGGCCTCCTCAAAAGCCTCATTGTCCGGCTCCTTCCTTGTGTCCCTCCATCCTCCCTCCCTCGCTCCGTCTCTCTCTCTCCTCCTGCCCTCGCTCAATCACCCTCTCCGTCTCTCTCGGGGTCTTTTTAGAAGCCGGTCTTGACAGTGTCAGACAGCCCCCCCCCACCCCCCCCCCACTGCTTTCTTGACTTGCTGAACCCCTCTGTAAAGTGAGACCTCTGCTTCAACACAACAGCGGCGGAGGGAAAGTGAGAAGTTGGCGGCCGCGGTCACTCGACATCGAGACTCTCCTCCGTCTTCATCAAGCGGCTCGGAGCTGAGAGGCGCCTCCAGGGGGTCTGGGATCAGATAGAGTGGCAGCGGGGTCCTAGCTGGTTAACTCTCTGGTTAACTAACCTTCCACTAACCTCAGCCTCACTAATGAGACGAAGCAGATTCAAACATCGGCACCAGATCGTTTGGTTTCTTGAGTTCGGTTCAGCGAGGGGTAAAAGTAAAAGTTGGTTCGGCTCCGGCAAAAGTTCTGATGTTTGAATTCAAAAGGAAAAAGTTCTTTCAGGGCGTCTGAGCCACATGTCCACTTCTCGGCTGTTTGCACATTTATGCCAAGCAACTGCAGAGGGAAGCATGGGAAGTAACAGATGATGTATTTGGCATGAACTTGTACATGTCTAACTAATGTGTAATTACCATGATGTAAATGACACATCTGGAGTTCAAACACGGCTCCCTGTTAAACCCTCAGAAGAACATTTATAAAGATGTGTTGACCACAACTACTTCAGTGACTGAAACACATTTAGTTTATAATCTTTAGTGAATGTAAGAGACGGATCCGATGGTCCCAGGAGGATTCTCCTGATCTGGTTCCGGGGCCTCGGTCGACTTCGGCTCCTGTTTCTTAGACTCAAAAAAAAAAAGCCGGTGAGCGAAACCCTAACCGACAATATGGGATTGTCCTGGTTTCCAGTTTGTCTCTAATGGAAGGCAGCTGTGGGGGTGTTTCCTGTCGGGAGCGCCATCGGGTCGTTCTCCCACCGGGAGGCAGTCAAGTGAAAACAGAGTGACGGAGCGAGCCGAGGAGGGATGGAAAAAGAGAAGGAGGGGGCGGGGGGGGGCGAAGGGAGGTTAAGGGCGAGGAACGAGTCCAAAGAAAATACACTGGAAGTTAGTTGGAAGTGAGAAGGGCGGGAATGAGGAGAGAGAGAACTGAGATAGAGGTCAATCTCCGGACCTCTGGCTTCTGGAGAAGAGGAAAAATCTGACAAATATTGTTCTTTGGATTTCCTCATAATAACCAAACTTATATGTTCATGATAATTTTTTCAGATAAAAATCCACAGACTGAGGATAAAGTAAATATTAGCTAAACAAACACAGAAGAATAGTTTTGTGATGTAAATCTTGATTCAGTCACATATAGATGAAGCTTTATTGTACTTTTGAAGCTATGCATCTTTTTTAATAAAGGGCAATAAGGAAATGAGGCTTCACAGTTGCCACTAATTCATTTATGATAAATTAAATCCAGTGGTTAACTTTACTTCTTCTGCAGGGTAACGGTGCCTGTGTCTCTCCAAAGAAATTCAGAGCATATTTAATCTGCTTCACTACAGTTTTTTTGAGGAGTCAGCATTATACCTCACATGTAAGTGTCTCAGGGCGTTTCCGTCCGTCCTTGAGCAGCAGCAGGAGTAGATGCAGTGGTTTCCTGGATCCCTCAGGAGGAGAAGTACAGTTCTGGATACTGTACCGGTTTGTTTACATTCTTCCCTTTGGCCCACTCTCTGATGCCTAAGCCCCCCCCCCCCCCCCCCCCCGCTGCGCCCACCTGATGAATCCTCGCGGCTCCGGGGAACAGATGGCGCTCTGGCTGCGATGTTAGCCGACTCTGCCTCTGTGCATCGTCAAAGAAGAGCCCTCCATTCATGTGGTGAGGTCACGACTCCGACTCACCGACTGATCAGCCTGTCTTTTTAACAATCCCCCCCCCCCCCCACCCACCTCCTACGCCATCAGGTGCCGACTCGACAGCCTCAAAGAAATCTCATGTACCTGAAAGCTTCTATTACTCAACTCACTGAACAACAAGGGGAGAACAGAATCACCTCTCTGCTGCACGGAGAACACGGCCCATCACCAGAGAAGAGGATCACTGACACATCTGGATGACGGCTCCGCGCACATCGCTGCAGCACCGAGCCAGATGGCTGCAGAGCCTGTTTGTTTTCAGATGGGGGGGGGGGGGGGGGGGGGGTGCACTCGTCACGGGCGCGCTCTGCAACGTGTTAGTTACAAAAGGAACAAAGCTCCGACGCACAGGAATAGACTTCTTCAGAAACCGACTCGAGCTCTACACCAGGGGCGTCGAAACAGAGGAGGCAGAGCGGGCGACTGCCTGGGGGCCTCATGCTGAGAGGGGCCCCCCGAGGACGCTGATGGCAACGACAATGCCCCCCCCCCACACACAGGACCCTTTTGCCTGGGGCCCCTGGAGTCACTTGAAAATGCTCCTGTTCAACACAAGTACATTTCAAATTTCCATCCCCTGTGTAAGTGTGGTAATTTGTGAATTCTTTATCAAACGTCAATTGTGCTGCAGTGATTGACCCCCCCCCCCCCCCCCCCCACCTGAAACTACCCCTAATCTGTCAGCCCCTCGGCGACTGGCTGATGTTAATACAGCTTTTGTCGTGAAGCTTAAGTTCTGTTTAGGTCCAGACAACATTATAGGCCAATCTCTGGATTAAGATCTATGTGGATATGAATGAATCAAATAATAACAAAGTTGTTAGCCGATGCATTTCAACAGTACAAAACAAAAGATCTGGAACACAGAGTATTTTTAATGTGTGTTGTAGTAAATTACTCTAACTTCCTCTTTCTGACTTTATCTCTCATGTACAGTTCAAAACGATCCCTGCTTCCTGCACTGAAGCCTCTGTGCTAAACTGCCCTAGCTTCAATTTGCATGACATTATACATAACAGAGCTGAGGTGTTGATGCAGCCGGCGCGTACAGTGATGACTGCAGGGGCTTGTTGGCTGCACCACTCATGAGTAATCATCATCCTTCGCCGGAGATTCTTCTTTGTTTGATTTTATTTTTTTTGCCTGAAGCTATTTTTTTTTTTATTTGTATTACAGTTGTTCTCCTTTTTTTTTCGTGTATTTTCATGATGTAAAATCTGAGGTGAACCAGTTCGGTCGTTTTTCACATGAACGATGGAATTTCCTGTTCAAACCTTTCAACAGCTCAGTGTCGAGAAGGAGCTGGTTCCTCCTCCAAGTTCAACTGGGAATGTTATTCTAGCCCCTGCATGTGTGTGTGTGTGTGTGTGTGTGTGTGTGTGTGTGTGTGCACATGCAGAATAACTTAAAAATTCTTGGTCTCCCTTGTTTTACTCTTACAGAGTATGTGTGTGTGTGGGGGGGGGGGGGGGGGGTCTCTCCGCCTGCTGAGAGCTGCTGAACTTCTGTTTCACTCGGTGACAGTTTATTCAGAATCCCTCCAACCTGCCACGGATAGTAAACAAACCTGTGTGGATGTTTTAACAGGCCACCAACGTGCACAGGATTCCTCCCAGTGCTGCTGATGGTCTGATTGGGACGGATCTGTTTGTGTTAGTAAGAGAGAGGTAAAGAGTGAAGAGGAATATATTACACATAGAGCTATAGTAACCCCTCTGATGCTTTTCAGCTTGTAATACAAAGACTGTATTTAAATGATGTCATATTTGTTGCAGAAATACATGTGGGAACTTCATTTAAAGTTTATTTTAGATTATATATCGTTAATAAATGTTCAAAACATTGAAAGTTAATAAAGTGGCAGCAGTTAATCCTCAAAAACGACATTTAATAAGCTAATAGCATTTAGTGAAGACACAGTAATACATCAAAGTGCATTCAGACACTCACAGTTTCATATTTTTCCTGAGAAATATTTTACCACTCGCCTTGGAGAGACAGAAACAGGCAATTTAACAAAATGTAAAGTGAACGAGAGAAGAAGAATTACAGGAGGAGAGGAAGGAGCAAGAAAGAAGCTGACAAGCAGAGATAGCAGGAGAGAGGAGGGTGAGGAGGAGGTCAGGAGAGTGGAGAGGTAAAGAAAAGAAGCCGAGACTAAGATAAGTGATGCAAAAAAAGGAATAACAACAAGAAGTATAAAGAGCCGAACATGAGAGGAGCTGAGAAGGAAAGGGAGGGGATTAAAAATAATAAAGAAAACTGTTTTCCTGCATGGAAGCCGTCCAAGGAAAACGCTCCGGATTGATGAAAACAGTGAAAAAAGAGAGGAACTGGAAAGGGACTAGAGAAATTCCAAGGAAAACAGACGTGGATCTCAGAGGGAGGGAGGGATGGGAAACGACTAAAAGAAAAGGAATAGAAGACAAAGAGGGGGAAATGGATGAGGCAACGTTTTAAAAACAAGACTTAGAGAGAATTAGAGTTTGGTTTCCTGTTATTAGTGGAGAAATAGAGGACAGCAGGTAACGATAACAGAAAGAACAGAGAGGCTGCTGGGTAAAAAGTCGTCTCAATGTAAACTAATGTTCAGATTAACATTGGGTTGTTTTGTTTTTGTATTGTTTTAACCAGGACTTTACCAGGACTCCCTGTGTTCTACCTCAAAGGGACATATTTGATTAAATACATAGTTTAAACTGAAAAGATATAAAGAATTTCCACTTTTCTCTTTTCTCATGTCACTATAAACTACTTTAAATCTATTAATTATAATGAAACAAATAAATTGATTGTTCTGCAAAATAATTTACGATAAATTTTAATTAAATATTTGCAACACTAGGAATCAGGACAATAATCACTATTGAATTAAAAAAAATATTCATTATATTGAAAATAATCTGATTTCACATATGCATGTCTTTCATTTAATGTTTTTTGCATGTACCATAGAAAACAAGGGGTGGCACAGTGGTCCAGTGTTTAGCACGAGGAGGTTTGAATCCCGGTTCTGCCATCATGGGGTCTTACTGTGGAGTTTACATGTTCTACCCGTGTCTGTGTGGGTTTTTCTCCGTCCACTCTTTGACTCTAAAGATGCAGCTCAGGTAAAGTGGAGCCTCTAACTGACCCTTGGGACCTGTGTACAGTTCAACCTGCCCAGATGATGGATGGATGGATTTAAATGTGCAGGAGCCGACAACCGGTTGAGACCAGAACTAAAGTTGAGCAAAGAGAGCGAGCCGAGAGAGAAGGACCCTCTGAGCCGAGCTACCTGCACCACGGGAGACTTTCAGAGTAAAAAGCAGTGAGGGTGGAAACAAAGCAATTTATAGGTAGATTAAGTTTCACCATAAAAATGATTATTCCGTCGCAGCGGTGGCTGAAGTGAAAGACTCAGTGTTCAGCGCTGCTTTATTAAAGCATTAAAGTCTGTTTCCTGTCGTACACGGAACAAATTATGTTCTGTTCGGGGATGCATTAACCTTGATGTATGGCTGTGTGTGTCTGTGTGTGTGTGTGTGTGTGTGTGTGTGTGTGTGTAGTTTTTCACATAGATAATTGAAGCAGAAAATGCAGTGATCTGTTCAGTCAGAGGAAACAATTAATCTCTTTACTTCTTCCCCTTCTTCTTCGTTGCCGTCTATTTGCTCACACTCCTGTCGTCTTTTTAATATTTATTTCCCACAACAAAATAACCAAACAGCTAATTTGCACAATAGTTTCTCTCACGTCTAAAACTCATTCTCTTATATTACTGAAAAACACGACTGCACAGCAGGACTCGATTTCATTTCCCCACAAGCTCAATTTGCAGAACTAGAAATAAAACAGACAAAACAGATGTAAAAATAGAAGAACATAAACAAATATAATAGACAATTTAGACATAACAAACAGTGCGTGTCAAGCACAGGAGTTGAATTATTAGTCTGTACGACGACAAATATATCTTTGTAACTTATTATTTAATTGTAAAAAGGAATTGTTTGAGCTTCAGCCGACTTCTTATTGGACACAGCTGTATATCACACCTCTGTGCATTATGGGTAATATTACGTTCACAGAGACGTCCATCAGAACAGAAAGATCAACTCTAACAGATTCAGAACTTAAAGCTAAAGTGTTGAAGACTGTTTAAAGTGCTGCCTCCAAACCATGTGGAAGGAGAAGTAAGATGATATTCTATATATCTATATATATATATATACACGATGTCAGACCATATGTTGTAGATGCAAACATAAGAGTCATTTTTAACAATCTGGAGACATCACATCAGGGCTGATTTGGGTTTTATCCAGATATTACTGACAGCAACTCACCGTGGGCTTGGCTCTAACATTTAAGCACCTGTAGGTCAGACTGTCCCAGCTGTAACTGAGGATGGTTAAACGAGAGTAACACATGATGCTGTGTGTGTGTGTGTGTGTGTGTGTGTGTGTGTGTGTGTGTGTGTGTGTGTGTGTGTGTGTGTGTGTGTGTGTGTCTGTGTGTGTGTGTGTGTGTGTGTGTGTGTGTGTGTGTGTGTGTGTGTGTGTGTGTCTGTGTGTGTGACCCATAACCAGGGGAGTCTATTAGCCTGTGATTTATTGAGTGGTAAAAATCGGACTTCTGGCTACTGGCCTAATATCTGTCACACACACACACACACACACACACACACACACTGGCACACACACACACACACACACACACACACAAACACACTGGCACACACACACACTGTGAAAGGTGTCATGCACCCTCGCTCTGTTACGTCCGCATAGAGTTCAGTGCAAACACACACACACACACACACACACACACACACATGCACACGCTTGCTCTTTTCACCAAGGAAACAATTAATCTCCAATTAGCCCGGCCAAGTAGCACCAGGTGTTCAATTAGCTACCTGTGTGTGTGTGTGTGTGTGTGAGAGAGAGAGAGAGAGAGAGAGAGAGAGAGAGAGAGAGAGAGAGAGAGAGAGAGAGAGAGAAAGTGAGATACAAACAGGGTCTAAATTGATTCACTGGCCGGTTTGGGAAAAACCAAGGGGTCAGTCTACACGTCTACTGGGAGAGAGACAGATGGACTGAGAGAGAGAGAGAGAGGGGTGGGGGGGGGTTGGTAGTGATTGACTAGGTGGGTCTCACATGACACTTCAGAGGTGGGTTCAAGTCCAACCACTGCAGCTGCTGCTCGTGACGTGGTTGTATGTGTGTGTGTGTGTGTGTGTGTGTGTGTGTGTGTGTGTGTGTGTGTGTGTGTGTGTGTGTGTGTGTGTGTGTGTGTGTGTGTTTGTGTGTCAATGATTTTTAACTCTCCAAAAGCCACACACACTCACAAACACACAGCACTATCACTACTTCTACTACTAATAACAATAATAATAATTATTATTCAGTCATTTTTTAATACTAATACCAGCTGAAAAAAGTTAGTACATTATCCAAAGGACAGATACTTTTGGGCCTTTTTACACCATCGAACAGTAAATTATGTTTTAGATTGTTTATAGATCCCCCCCCCCCTTCCTCTAGCTCTTTGCTGAATGTCTCAATGTGACCATTTGTCAAGAAAAAGTAAAAATGATGATGGTCACATTTCCACTGCGCTTCAGGCTCGGTATCAACATATCATCCTGCACACGCAGCACTTCCCTTCTCCACACACACACACACACACTTTCTTAAACAATGTAATGATGCACCAGCAGAAAACAGAGAGCAGGCATCAGGCTGCATCCAGTGACACCGGGCTGTAATCACACGGGTGGTGTAGAAACTCAAGAGTTTCCCCCGAACCATCGTTATGAGCCGTGCAGGTGCACTTGTGTGGAGCTGTGGAGCTGTGGAGCTGCTACACTCACATTCCCAGGGAGCTCACCATCAGTTGTGAGATGAGTGCTTCAGAGGAGGCATGCTTTAAGATGCATGAAATTCATATTGAATCAAATGTATGCAGGAGTTTTCTAATGCAACACGTGATCTAGTTTGACATCATTCTCTTTGCCCGAAGAAGGAGGAAAAAGTTCTGCAGGTGGAGAAACCTTTATTTGCTCTTATGGCCTTTATACTATTTGAGGAAATCTCTTTACTGCAGCAGCACAACTTAGAATCCTTCAACCTAATGAAGCCTTGTCTTAAACAAACATAATATCCTGAGCAGACGCTGCCTGCAGAGGTGTATCTATTCCATGTGGAGGTTTAGCAGATGGTGACCAGCTCTGGGGTCCTGACCTCGGAGTGAAAACCAGAGATTTGCAGGTATAGAGTAGCCAGACATAATATCCCTGTAATGTTTTTAAATGCTTATGTTTCCCCCGTGAACTTCCTCAACCCTCCGGAACAGCCCTGCACTCGGCACACACACAGTTAATACCTGTTTGTCGTGGCAGACGTCATGTGGTTCTTATTCAGTCGTGTGTAATGAAGTTAGTCGTGGCCGGGGCAGGAACATATTACGTGTGTTATGTGAGTGTGCGTTGGAGCGAGAGAGAGAGAGAGGGTGAGTGGCAGGTGGAGCTGTGGCAATAATACGAATTGACCTGATTAAAAACATGTGGCTTGTATCTGCCCTTCAAAAATAAAACGGCTGAACGCTCAGTCTCACCTTTCAGCCCCTCTTTGCTTTTTTTTTAATTCTGCGGAAACAAAGGAGGGAGGCTGATTAACGGGGGTCGAGACAAAGACTGAGGACAAAGGTGGAAAAGAAGAATGAGACTCAAGAGTTGTAAGAATTGGTCTCAAGTCAAAACACTCAAACCCACAAGTCAGAGACAAAAAACAGGATTTGAAGAAGTTCAAGGTCTTTGTGAGAATAAGAGTTTTGGGCTCAGAGACAGAATCAGGAGCAGGCAGACAAATCCAACAGGGTTCAGCTGAGGTGAAGTGAAAAGAAACGAAGACGGATAAGAAACGTGGTGTTTTTCTAACAGTGAAGACAAATCAGGGGGACAAAGGGACAGGAGCTGAGTGACGGGTTGATTAGAAGACGGTGGACAAGGAGACACACAAGTGCAGCAGATCAGGGTCAGAGCAGGAAGTCATGGAGGCCGGAAACGAACCAGGGCAGGAAGTGAGGGTCTGAAACCAGAGAGGAACAGGAAGTGACACAGGAAACAGTTAAAGAATCAATGCAAACAGATGTGATGACAAGATGATGTGTAGATTTAGAAGATGACTGGATTTGATTAATTTCAAGAGAGATGATTGTTAGCCTTTAACGTCTCATTTCTAGCTGTGGCTCCCTCCGGTGGTCACGTTAAAGACTCCATCGGGAGATTCACGCTCCAAGGAGTTCTGGGCCTGTCCTGGGTTCTCCTTCCAGTTGCGTGTCCTCAGAATAAAATGAGGACAGATCCTGTTCATGAACTCAACTATCGACATGAAGAGGCTATGACTCAACTCAACTGGTTTCCTGGTGTCTTCATTCTTCTCAAGCTTTTAAAATTAGGACAAATCCAATCAAGGAGAGAGGCGGTGGACTATGGGCAGAAAAGGCCTCTGGTTCGTCTCTGGTTCGACTCCACGGAGAAAAAACAAAAAGACGAACCTGGATTTATCTGTCCAAAAATCCAAGAGGATTCTCCCTACCCTGTCTAGTGCCCCTGAGCAAGGCACCTTACACCCCCAACATCTGCTCCCCAGGCGCCGTACATGGTCGCTCACTGCTCTGTGTGTCCTGCACCAGATGGGTTAAAAGCAGAGATTACATTTCCCTACAATTGCATGAGTGTGCCTGTGCATGTCTGTGCATGTGTTTGGAATAATAAATGTATCTTAATCTTAATCTTATCTTAATCAATCAATAATCTTTATCCTTAGAGAGCTGTATGGAATCTTGGTTTAATCTCAATTTGGCTAACACTGGACAGAGTGCCAGTGCATTCTTAATAACAGGTTTGATTAAATCATCAACTCGAGGCTGAGGAAAGGGTTAACAGCCTGAGAGGGTCGAGTCTCAACTGGACTCATTATTCATTAGTCTAAGGTTTATTGGATTTAAATGACCACCATTAAAAATGACTCCTCACTTCCTGCAGATTTCTTGAGCCCCATGAATCCTTTGGCCCCCCCGAGTCCGGTGCTCCTGTGACAGAACTGTGAACAGGAGCTTCCAGCCTCACTCTTGTTTTGGGGACATGCTTAACTGCTGCTGAATGTTCAGACCTGCACGAGCTCACCCTGAATTTATAAAACCTGGAAAAACGCATTTGATGAACACACACTGTGTCCTCTCGCTGCTCAAACTGCCTTCAGCTATAAGACTCGGAGGACCGGAGCGAATTCAGACGCTGTAAACGTCTTTTTAAAGTCTGTCTCTCTCCATCAAATGTTACACCTTGACGGGAGGAAGTGAAACCTTCCTCCTGAACTGCAGCGGGCATCGAGACTCCAGCAAACTTCAAGCACCTTCACCAGTTCATCGTTGACTTCCCTGTGTCTACTGGGAGGGCAGGGGAGGTACAGTGGCTGGGATGTCCTGTCATATTCCTGTAATCTGCTGGCCCAGTAGGAATTGATCGGTTCTGAGGAAACCTCCTTCTTACTCCAGCACCACTGCCCTGCTCCTCTCCTCCTCCTTCTTTGGAGTTGTAGGCTGTGATGTGCTGTCGACTCCCATCAGGCAGGTCACATGGAAGAGAAGAGGAGGAGGAGGAGGAGGAGGAGGAGGAGGACTGATCCTCACCTCTTCCTCTTCCTCTCTCCTCCAGAATGAGCTGAGAGGAACCAAGATGATGGGGAGAGACTTACTGTATAATCAATGTCCCTGTACAAGTCAATGTAAATAATATTGTCTAAATGATATCTGGGATAGATATGACCCAAAGAAGGGTAATCTAAAAATCTCAAATCTAAAAATCCAAGTATTATTGGATTTTATTATTACAGTTTTATTGAGAATGAAATAAAAACCAGGTGCATTGTCCATCCATCCAGTATTTATACAGAAAAACTGATTATGATTGAGAGGAAGAGAGTTAAAGCAGCCGAGAGCATTGTCACTAATTACTGTGTCATTAGCTTCCACTTCACAACACAGCACACAATATGTACGATCTCAAATCCACACACACACACACACACACACACAAACACACGTACACACTCTGAGCTCATTAGGAGACAAGTTTCAGGGTCAGGTAAAAAGAGAAAAGGGACAAATGTTAGAAGAAGGTGAAGACGGAGGCGAGATGAGACGATAACAAATTAACAGGAATAATAAGTCAACGAGAAAAAATAACTAAAAACTATACGGAGAAGTGATGAGAGGACATTTAAAATTGAAAAGTGAATATAGAAGCGTCTCTGTGAAGGTAGAAGATAGAACTGAAACCTATAGAGGAACTTTCTTCGAGCGTCAGATCAAACATATCTAGAAACATGAAACGGTGAAGGATTCAAACTCTGCTGGAGCATCAACACTTTTATGAACCTGTCAATCATCACATGACATCATAACCTCCCATATTAGCTCAGTGCTAACTTCCATTGTAACAGCTTCTGTAATGGCCTCTTCGTTCCTGCTCGAAGTTATTCTGTTCCTCATCTTTAAACACATCAAGGCCACTGGCAGATCATTTCAAGTGCAGATAAAGAGGGAGATTTTGCAGCTTTGGTACATTTTGACTCATTATTGTTGAGTAGGAGCAGAAAACAGAGCAGCAGAGATAATTACAACAACGTCTCCGGGATCACGGGCAGCGTTTAGTGTGGTTATCATAAGAGGTGGCCACTCAATCCCTTTCTGCTCTCCTCTAATAGGGGCAGATAGAGACAGTAAATGAACTGTGGCTGTATTACAAGTTCCCAGGGAGCTGGACAATTAGAGTACACACACACACACACACACACACACACACACACGTGCACGCACTCACGCACAGTAGCAATTATTTCCATTTCTCTGGGTGAGAAAATCAGAAGTTGAGACACACACACACACACACACACACACACGTACACACATACACTCAGCAGCTTACATACACCTGAACACACAAAGTGCCACAGCTCCAGCTACAGGTGACACTTGAAGAAGTTGTAAATTATACATTCCCACAATAGCAGCTGTTGGAAAAAGACAGATTCTAAAATTCCCCATACACACACACACACACACACAGACACACAGAGACTCACACACAAACACACAGACACACACACGGTCAAAGCACCTGAAACCTGGAGTGAGTGTTACAGCAGGGCCTTGTTTGCGTGATGTGCTGCACAGCGGAGGTGGTTAACCGGCTCTAAATGAAATCGCCCATCAGATGCCCGGGGGGGGGGCGAGCTGTGTCAGCCGGATTGAACTGTGGCAACAACCTGTCAAACCGCTGCTGCTGCTGGAATGTGCCACGTTCACCGAGGAATTATTCCAACCTGATGCTTAATATTTTGTTATGGACCCCGGGGGGAATTGTTCAGCATCTCAAGTCGATGTTAACCTGCAGCACAATAAACACAGCGCCACGTTGACGTATATGTTTAAAAGGTGAATTTGATATGAAGCCCCAGTTATTGGTAGGAGATGGGGTTGTGACCTTGTTTCCTTTGTTCCATCCTCCAAAAGTCAATTCAATGTTGCAGCATCAAATCCCACCAGTGTCTGTTTGGAATGGACTGGTTTCTTGGTCTGTGGTGATGCTGGTTGCAGCTTTTCTTTGTGAAACTGTCTGAAAAGTGACCTGCGGTGATTGAGCCGTAGGAACTAAAGAGCTGCTGCTGCTGCACAAAGATCCGTTCACCTGTTTGTTCAAAGTTCAGTGAAGCTCGACTCGAAACCTGAAGTGGAGAATCAGTTATCTGAAATCATCTCTGCACTTTATTGTGCCCTGAGCGACACACAAGCCAAGTGTGACGCTGAAGATTTCTGAGATATGCACATATATGTGTCGTCCTGGTTTTCTTAAATACTTATGATGTTTAAAGGAACTTTCAGACGGAGTATTAAGCTATTTTTACATCAATTTATTAACAATTTAATGTGATTTATGGTTGTTGTGCTCTTGTATAACATTCACTCTGGATTAATCTTGTAATCCACTTCCTCCATCTCCTTGATTTCTCAGCAGGTTCACACAAAAACTACTGATCAGTTTCTTTTGTTCCTTTTACAGAACCATGTTATTTTTAACGTAATATGCTCTGATGCCCGAATGCAATAAGGCCGGTGATTGTGCAGATAAATTATGCATGACCCCTTTCTGTGATAAGATGCCAGGATATACGAGGAAACACAAAATCCTTGTCGGTTGTCTGAGGGGAACAAATATTTGGTTTGGTTGGTGTTGAAGAAACAAATGTGAAATGGTGAACAGCTGCTTGCATGAGACACCGCGGGGTCGCAGCCAAAGGACGAGTCGACTCAAAGTTGTGAAAGTTGTTATGGAAATACATCGGTAACAGATTAAAACCACCTCTGCTGCTCCTTTGACGCTTCCTCTCCACCTCCATTTCCCTCTTTCTGCCCATTTCCCTCTTTCGTTTCTCGCCGCTCCTGCCCGACTGTCCCTCCCAGTCCGTCTCCCAGTCCGTCTCTCAGCCGGCGCTCGGTCCACTATAGAGTCGGCTGTGTCTTTGAAGTCCAGCCGTCTCTTCTCCTCGCCCATATAATCCACCTCTCCTCTCCGCTCACCTCCTCTCTTATCTCCTCGTCCGTCTCCACCACTTTCCACTCTCCTCCTCCCTGCTCCACTTTTTCTTTTCACCTCGTTTCCCCAAACTTCTCGTCTCTCTCTCTCTCTCTCTCTCTC
>NC_070637.1:24647757-24655257 GCF_947347685.1 Pleuronectes platessa
CTCTCTCTCTCTCTCTCTCTCTCTCTCTCTCTCTCTCTCTCTCTCCCTCTCTCTCTCTCTCAACTAGCCCCCTCCTTCTCCAGCTGAAGTCTACTCTCAGATTTCCTGGTTGACAGAAGAAACGGTTCCTTTCTATACCAACGTCTCTACCCTTCTATTTGAGACCTCCTGCTTCACTTGCTGCTTCTGTGCAGAACTCTTCTGCTCAGCTGTAGCAGGGTATAATTGCACAGTGGTGGTTTTGGACGACATTGGGATAAAAAAAGAAACACAATCTTCTCTCGGAGCTGAATTCCCTCCGGAAACCACGTTTTGCATTGAGGAAATTCCTCGTCTCTGAAGAGGCAACGTGGCGAGAGCCCGAAGAAACTTCTGTGTCACGTGCAAAGAAAACAAAAAGAAGCAAAACCTCGTGTTTGTTCTTTAGTTAGACGATTGTGGCTTTAGAGATTCAGATCGAGAGCAAATAGCAGCAAGACGCCGGCGTATTCCACCTGCTCCCACTCTGACACACAACACACAACACACAACACACAGCCTGATTAAGAGGAACACACAGCACGACAGATCAGGGTCAGAATCAACACGTGCACTCAGAAGAGAGGGAGGAACAGTGAGAGGAAGAGACTGAAGCAGAAACCACAGACGGACAAAAAAAAGGATATTCAATAAAAACGACTTTTCTTAAGAGGGACATCCTGAGTGCTACACATGTTCTCATTTGCATACATCTCCGTGTTTGCGATTGTTTACGTGCCGGTGTGTGTTGTAATCTTTGCACATGTATAATTCAGTGTGTGTGTGTGTGTGTGGGGGGGGGGGGGTATCACTTTGACTCGTAACCAATCAGTTGCATCCAGGGAAAAATTGGAAGATTAAAATTTGATGTGTGAATATGACAGAATGTCTGTCTTTGTGTCTTCAGAGAAAAGAGGGAGACAAGTCGGGGGGGGGGGGGGGAGAAGGTCTCATCTGAACCCACAATGTGAAATGAGAGAAAACGAACAAATGATTTGTCGTTAACTTTATGTAAATCTATGTTTTATGTCTTAAAACCAATAAGAGAACCAATTGTAGATTTTTAAATTTAGTTTCTAGAGTTGAAAATTCAGGTTCTTGCTCAAAGGCTCTGGACACAAAAGGCTTTTCTACATTAGAAACTAAGAGAACATTATCATTCATTCAATATAACACAATTATCATTCAGTTATAACATGTGATGAACTATTATATAATATTTGCATGTAGCTATAGATGCTTCTGTTTGCAGTGTTGGAGTCATCTTCTCCCAGTTCCTGCTCCCAGTGGACGAACCAGCTCAGACGACTCAAAACCAGAGAACAGATTAAATGAAGCTGTTCAACTGACCTCAGCCACATCGAGCCTCAAAGACTCAACCACGCTGAGTCTTTGAGGCTCGATGCATCTCAGCGCTGGTGAATCTCTCGGGGTCTCTCGAGCTTTGCTGCTTTCCAGGTGATCAGTAATCTATAATGGATTTTCTTTTAATAACAGCGTTTTTCCACCGTGTGCATTTTGCTTCAGTTCCCCTCCATTGAATGTGTGTGTGAGTGTGTGTGTGTGTGTGTGTGTGCGTTTTCCCTCTGGGTGACAATTAGCTCACAACAAGCACTCGTTTTCCCGGCTCTGGGGACAATTAGCGAGCGGTGAGTTAGCGCTTTGTCATGTTTGCAACACGGTATCATAACACAACCACCCACTGTGGAATTGTGTGAGTTATGAAGCTGCCATGTCGATCCTCATAAGCCCTCTCTCTCTCTCTCTCTCTCTCTCACACACAACACACACACACACACACACACACAAATAAGTATATAAATACAAAACCTGGAGTCGGGTCCATGAGCCGGCCACAGGCCACTGATCAGTCAACAGGCCAATGTAAAATCATTAGAGCTTCCTCCGTAGCCCACACCCCCGAGAATGCTTTATTAAATATGTAAAAGAAAGAGAGAGGAAAGCACGTGTGGGATTGAATCATGTGTTTTTATTAAATATGACATGAAGCTCATCTTTGACTTGATAACATCTGTAAAAGAATAATCCAGCTGTGTGTTGAGATGATTAGCATTCATCCGGGCGACTGTGGGGAAATGTCAGACGGCCCCAGCTAAAGGTGAAACGCCACAGCTGCACGGATGTCAAATGGAAAAATGATTCAGCCGTTGATATATTATTTTTTTAGGCCTTTTGAGGGTTTGGAGAGAAAGAGATTTTTCTTGTGTTTCTTACCTGACGTGTGTCTGAGGCTCTTCTGTCTGAAGAAGAAACAGGTTTACACACGTGTGAGAGTCAGAATCACCAGGAGCAGAGTGATGATTTACCAGGAGCCATCGTGAGTCAGTTAACCTTTTAGGAAAATATCGTTTATTACAAGAATATAATAAAAAATAGCTGAAGATCAGAGCGTCGACAGGAATTCAATTAATCGCAGACTGAAAACATCTCACGGCTGAAAACACAGTTTCACACCAGCTCCTTGTTTTACATGAACACAATGTTTTGTCTTTACAGATTCTGACATTTAAAACACAGCGTGGCGTTAGTTTACTTCCTGCTTGATGGAGATGAATCACCAGAAGAAGAATTGAATGAGACATTATGCTCACATTCGTGTTTATGATTTTCTGGCATGTTTTAAAATGAATCACTTTCCTCATATCGTCCATTGCTGCAACTTGATTTTTGACACTGGGAATCCTCATCAGAATTAATTCCTCGACTATTCTCTGAATGATTCTAAAAATAAAACTCCATCATTTTCGTTTTATCCCTTTAAACGTGTTTGTTTTGACCTCTGTGGTTTGAAGTTGTTGTTGTTTTCTGTCCTACAACCAGAAACCATCGTTCATGTTTACATCTTCAAAAAGACACATCAAACTTCAACTCGTCTTCTGCAGAGTTGTGCGACAGTTTGATGGAATTAAACTTCCCCTCGACTCCGTGTGAATTACACATGAGAACAGGTTCCTTGCATATGATTTATTTATTTACCTAAGATGGCTGTCTTCCTTTTTCGGAGGACGACAACGAGTAGAGAAAAACTTTAACCCTCAAGAATTGTTTGAATAGTCGGCGTAGACAGTCGTGTGGAAAATTGTTTTCGTGTGTGTCCTCTTCATGAAGTGTGTGTCCTCCTCGAGAAGACGGGACACCTCGGCCTGTGCTGCTTTGTCCTCTCTGTCCTTGCTCTGAATGGAAATACCTCGGTGCCAGTCGGTGCCTTTACACTCAGGTGAGCCGGCACAAGAGAAAACCGCCGCTCTGAGCTTTTGTGACAAATAAAAAGAATGTGCCACGTCCTCACAGGTGTTGAGGACACTTGGTTTTCTCGCAGCATCACAGTTTGTTCCCTCAGACACCGACTGGAGCGTCGCACACATCATCAAAGAGGTTCTTGTTGACCGGCCTCGGGAGGAATCTTAAAATCGGGAGTTCTTTAAAAACATTTCAAACAAGATGAAGAAGGCAGATGTAAACAAACTAGGTTCTGTCTCTCCGTCTCAATCTCCTCTTCTTCTCCTCTGTCTCTGTCTGTTTAACCGAGAGAGTAACTGCTCCCTCGCTCTTCATCCTCTCCCTCGCTCTTCATCCTCTCTCTCTCTCTCTCTCTCTGTCCGTCTCCCTCTGTCCCTCTACTAACCCTTAACTCTCCCTCTGTCTCTTGTCTGTACTTTCGGCTTTATCACTGTCTCCCTCTGTGTAGTGATGGATGGCTCGGAGTGAAGGGCCGGTCACTTGAGCTGGATGGAAAACAACTGGCTGCACACACACACACACACACACATCACAGGCAGACACACACACAGTGACAGGTTTCCACTGGGTGATCTTGTGTGTGTGTGTGTGTGTATGTGTGTGGTTGTCGTCAGGCCAGTTATCTGACTGATCGGCAGCTGACATCCAGTTGCCTCAGATACAAACCAGACTCAGACAGATACACAACACACACAGAACAGATCAGGACTATTTGTCTTCGCCCTGCTACACAAATCAGGAGGGGTGGGGGGGGGGGGGGGGGTGGGCTCTGTCTACTATGTTCAGTGCAGTATTTGTTTTCAGATTTGAACATCTGAAAATGTTGGATCCAGACTTCCAGGACATTAAACGACAGGTGTCACCTGCGTAGAACGAGACAATAAAGTCGTCTTCAGAATGTCCTCTTCGTCTTCTACGTCCCTGGTTCTTCTTTTTTAATCCCGAGGTATTTGTTCTCCGTCAGGTTTGCGTGTCCCATGTGGTGGAAAGGTCATCAACATGGACTCACTCGGACATTTTACTAGACGGATGGAAGAGAAAGTGACAGAGACTTGTCCCGAGCAGCTGACTCTGACGTTTGTGTTGTCACATTTCGTCCCTCAGGAAGATTCCAGTGTGCGTCTGAAAGAATGAGAATGAAGGAGATCATCTCTGGGTCTTAATATATTATATATATATATATACACACACGAGCAGTATATGACCACTGTCACTGTCAGTTAGTATTTCAGTCCTCCTGTAACGACTGACCAAGTCCTTCACCTGGAGAGTGTGTGTGTGTGTGTGTGTGTGTGTGTGTGTGTGTGTGTGTGTGTGTGTGTGTGTAGAGGTGTAGGGTCATATGATTGCAATCAGTCTGTACCCTCCAATGTTCATATCAAGATGGCACTCATGTAACCAGGTCATTGTGAGTTCAGGATCGAATACTGAAACCACACACACACACAGACACACACACACACACACACACACACACACACAGACACACACCTGCTGCACTTACACCCTATGGAATATATTCCCACCGGCTGCCACCTCTTGTAACACATTACAGCTCTGAGCTGATTGAGTCTACAGCAGAATTCTGATCAGCGATTCTTTAGATTCCGTTCACATACAAACCCCTTCGTGCTTTTTCCTGCACAGATGACTTATGGTATATCTTGAAAATCCATTACATGTTGGCAGAGTTCCACACAGAGTTCACATTCCATATTCTGTACACCAGTATTGTGTTTGTATTGGCACAGAAAACCAATATTGTCTTCCACGTAGACGTATGGAACTGTTTTATTATTTTGAGAAGGAGCCAAACAGCAAAAACTGTGTCATGAATCTTAAAGGACAGTTTCACAGTTTTAAGCCGATAGTCAGGAGCCGGTAACACAGAGGTTTCTCTCGTGCTGGTAGTTTATCGTGTGCATGGTGGCGATTAAAAGATTTCCTTTAAATAGACTTTCAGTGCAACGGGAAACAAAAGCCCTCGTCTTCATTCTGTGGATCTGTTCTGAAGTTCATCTGAAGTTAACGTGAGGATTCAGCAAATCAAGTCTTCTTCACACCAAAGAGTCGTTTTAATGCTAAATCCCTTCTTTGTGTTTCTATTCTCCACCGGAGATCAGCCAGGAAACAAAACAAGGGATTTTAAAATAAAAATAACAACTAACTTTATAAGATTCACTTCATTTGACCACTAATATGAAGTTTAAAGGAGTTTTCAACATGGGGGTTTTGTCCTGTGTCCCCTCCATTGGAAACACATTAATTAAACACTTAATGGACGTGATTATTGTATTATTATATTATACATCTACCTGGATAGATAACCACACGCCCACCACATGAACTTTATTCCCTGAGACGAAATCACCTGCACGTTGTCTCATTGGCTGAAAGCAAAGCCACACCCCACTTGTTCAAGGTGACCTTCACCGCGGAGAATCAGTCGTCCAACCAGGTTCCAGGGAGAAGTTTAGACTATTCAGTGGGTGCACTGGATTTTCACACATCGCTGCACTGGGAGAATAAGTGTGTGTGTGTGTGTGTGTGTGTGTGTGTGTGTGTGTGTTGGGAGGGAATATGGGGTGAGGAGGAGGGGGAGAGGGGAGAAGGTTTTCAAATGTCAGGTCCGGAGAGATTAACAAGCCAGCACGGGGGGGGGGGGGGTTCGTCTCCTCCTTCTGCTTCCTCGACACAAACATCCTCTCTCCTCTCTCCTCTCTCCTCTCTCCTCTCTCCTCTCTCCTCTCTCCTCTCTCCTCTCTCCTCTTCTATCATCCTCACTCATAAGTATGCACACACTTTTGTGTTGTCTGAACTCAAAACGACTGAATGAACCCCCGATAACACAACGTTTAAAGTTGTGTGGGTGTAACTTGGCGCTGTGCTCTGCAAAGAAATAACAGAACACAAAACACAACGTTGAACATATTTAATGTTATTAAAAGATTGTGAGTTTTGGGTTCATTAGGAAAGTAAGGCCGGACAAATAAGAGTCATTAATGGGAAACACTCCCCAGTGCAGTGCTGGGATCTGGTGAATTAGAAGCAAAGAGGAAAAAGGTGAATACATTGTAGAGGAGGGTTGGTGCTGGGAACAGAAACGTGTGTTCTCTCATTGCTATGCATGAAAAGTCCGTCAGGCTGAGGAGGGAATGTGGAATGAACAGAGACCAGCAGCTGGGGTTTATGCAAACTAATAATCGACTGAGAGGAATAATCAACCGGGCTGTGAGACAGGGCATCAAGGACAGAGCCGGGTTTCCAGAGCTTGAGCAGAGAAATGTTCTTCTCCTGAGAGGAGACACAAAGAGGAGGTGACAACACAAGACGAGGCCCTGAAAGAAGAGAGGGAAGAAGGAAAGAGTGAGTTTGAGGTTCAAATGAAAACGTCCTCATCTTGAAGCTTTTCTTCTTCTCCACAGGATTAGAAGATGAAACATTTAGAAAGAGATATTAAAGAGATTCTGAAGCTAACTTTAATTATTCAATGGTTTAACAATGATGAGGAACTGAACCTCAATTAGTGTCTCAATGGAAACTGGATTTCTCTTCAACATTCCAACGTGTGATCGCTTAATGTGAGGAGATAAATGACTGAGTGTCATTTATTTCCTTTTATCAGGATTCATTTCAGTATATATATATATATATATATATATATATTAGATTTATTTTTCACAGCTTGAATCAGGAAACTCAAGTTAAGACATAGTTGTTATGTCCTGTGGGAGTCGCCCTCGATCTAATGACGTTTACTTTGTTGACTGATTATTCTGCTTTGACCTTTTGTCTAATAATCTGGATTAGACGAGACGTCTGGAAGCGTTACCTGATTTTCACTTCTCGACAGACATGACTCAGCTGCCAGTGGTGAAGGCAGCGCGTGGCCATCACTTACTGAGAAGCTGCTTTCAGACGTGCACTGAACTCCAGAGATTCCTCTGCACTTTCTCTGGAGGAGGCACATGTGTGAACGCAAAGGTCAGAGAGAGAGAGAGACTCCAGATTATCAGCAGACCTTCTCCGCCTGGTCCTCGAATGCAGTCCGTGGAAAGTGGAGGAATGGAAGTGAGGAAATGCTTCTTTACTCTTGTGTCCAGAGAGATTGTTTTAGACTTAAATAGAATTATTAAAATGTAGCTCAACATTTCTCTGTAGCACTGAAGCTCAAATCTAGATAAAGAACAGTTTAGATCTGTTTTCACAGGTGATACTTTG
>NC_070637.1:24660257-24697119 GCF_947347685.1 Pleuronectes platessa
CTGATCCTCTCGGTATGCAAATCGTTTGCAGATCTTTCCTTTTGTTCTCTAATGGACTCACTTATCCCTCTTGGACTCATTCTTCAGGGCTGTTTACCTCTCTCAGCGAAGTGTCCCTTTCTCTCTCCAGGTCCTTGGATTTGATGAAACGCTCATCGATCATCGTTCCTCTCGTGATCTCAGTCTCTGGACTTCTCACCGGCGTTTCCTCCTCTCCGAGCAGAAGGCAGAGCTCAGTGACTCACTTTGCGTTTGACTTGTTCTCTGCACAAATGGAACCAGATCAACTCCAACATGTTCTGCATGTGCTCAGTATCACTTCCATATGTGTTCAACTCATTGTTCACTTTGTTTCTGTAGAAGCTCAAACGCCTTGATATCGTGTAACACGTTTACCTCGACATAACATGTTAATAACATACAATTTGAAGATTTGTTTAAGTTACATGCTTTGTATGTGTGTGTGTGTGTGTGTGTGTGGGGGGGGGTCTTTCCTGGGAACTTGCACTATAATGCCCCCGGCCCCTGCTTCTGAATATACATAACACAACTCACAGCTCAAAGCTTCTGCTCGTGGAATTCAAACATCGTGGGATTATCTGCAGAGTTCTGTCGTTTCCCACAGATTACGAGCTTTACATCCTGTCAACCCTCACCTGTGGAGGATCACATCCCCTGATTTATGATTATTCTATCTCTCTTTATGATCGACCTGCCAGAGTTTACGTCTCCATAATGCAGAGCAGCCCTCGGACCCAGTGTAACCAGAACCATACGCACATGCAAAATGAAGCCGGGTGAGCCGGGAACACAGCAGGGACACTGAGCTATTCACCGGGTTTCACACCCAGAGGGCCGGGAGCACAGAGGACAATGAGGAGCACACACAGTCACAAACCTGTGTGTGTGTGTGTGTGTGTGTCTGTGTGTACTCCGGTTAACACAGGGCACTTTCTTTGCCTCCCAGAGGGGCGGCAGTGGCAGAAAGGGATAATTTGGCCCTCATTAAACCGCTCTCCAATGACCTGATGACCCCGGTCAAGCCTCAGTGAGAACAGCCCAGTTTCACCGGGTGATGTATGATTACCGTCACCGGCTGAACCTCGGTCAAGTCTGAGTTCACCTGGGCCGGAGGGGGGGTGCAGCTGGGCCTCTCGTTTGGCAGGAGCCACTCGCTGCTCGCCTAGAAAAGGTCGAATGCAGAGGTCTCCGGTTGATTGGCGAGGTCACGAGGCCGGAGTCAGGAAACAGGGAAAAAGACAGTAGAGAGAAGGAGAGAGAGAAACAGGCATTAGAGTCAGAGGTTTATAAACTAATAATCTGTGAGACTCTGGTTTCCTGATCCCAGACACCTGAGGAACTATCAGATTATACTGCAGGAAACATGGAGGTGCTGGGCTTTTATTCATTAACAATTAAGAACCATTTGTTTTAAATGGTACAACTTTTGCTGGATTACATGATTTGTTTTCCTGTTGCTTAAAGGGAACCAACAAATAAAGATATCCAGCTCATAAAAAAGAGGAAATCTCCCCAATAGGTTGCAGGCTCAGGTGGAATCACTGAGATTCCTCTGAGTTTAAAGGACGTGTGAGTGACTTTAAAAGAGGAAATGTAGTTTCACTATAAACCTCAGATTTAGTCAGTTACAGGTAAATTCAGTTCAAGGCAGTAAAATGATAAAGAGCGTGAACAGGAAAATAAAAAGCATCTTTATTCACTTGTATTAAAGAAAGTGTTCGGCTACTAAGACGATCATTGAAATACTCCAAACTGTGTGTATATTTTACAGTTTTTCATATTTTTTTTACACTACTTCATACATATTCTCTGAGATCTGTGCAGAGTCAATATCACAGTTATACAATTCTGATTATTCTTTCATCAGCGTCGTGATTTCCTCTCGTTTTAGAAGAAACCAGTGAAACCACTGTAGCCTCACTTGAATAAAACACTACACTCGTACTCCACTGTGTACTCATGGGCAGTGTGAGTTTCGGCAGCGTAGTGTGTGTTTTCTCAAACTCAACACAGATGTGATGAAATTATGATCAACACATATCTGGCGGCTGTTTCGCTCGCTGGATTTAAAAAAAATCTCTCAAAATTCCTCAGCCCCCGTTTTCACAGGATTTGAATAATGTTGGTGGTTCCACATAAAACTTGTTGGTTTATTTGTTTTTCAGCAGGATAATTACTGAACTTTCCATGAAACTCAGTGGATGGATGAGACTCGAGCCAAGAAAGAGCCCGGTACATTGACGAGTGTGTGGTGTGGCTGGATGGAACTTAAGGGGAATGTTCAAGGATCATTATTATACATTTATCGATTCTCTTATTTTATTTGGAGGCATTAGAATAGCTGATTTTCTGAATTCTTTCCTTTATAGCCATTAGTGTAACGTATTTATTAATTAGTTTTGTTTTTATCTTTAATATAAGGAGTCCGCAGTTATGTTTAGTTTTCCTTCAGTCTGGATTCTTTACGGTAAATATGCTGATGAAGATAAAATAAAAATACAGAACTCAGACAGTTGATCAGATTCAAGGCTTCTCTCCTCGCTGCTCGACCTCAAACAGATCTCAAAGCCAGAGCTGCTAATTAATTTATTTCAAACGCAGGGTTTCAAAGTTCATATAAACATTTTTAAAGGGAAACGAAAACGTCACCCAGAAAGAAATACAGGCGATTGTCAAAATGGAGCAAAGCGGTGAGATAATGAAATCCAGACCCGAACACCCAGAACTTCTTAACCTCGCTGACTTAGTAAAGTATTTGTGCGGCCGTGTGTGTCCTGATTGTGCAGCCGCTCCACGAATGAGACCTGTAACCTCACTGCAGTCATTACAATCAGAGCCCCCCCCCCCCCCACACAGAGCTGCAGCTCCCTCTCTCTCTCTCCTCTTTCCTTCTCTTACCTCCATCTCTCTCTCTCTCTCGCTCTCTCGGTCTGTTTAACTTCCACATTTCCTCTCCCACCGAGCATCTCTCCCTCCTCTCCTCTCTCTCTCACTGTCACTCCTCTATCTCCCCCCCCCCCCCCCCCCCCCCGTTCCTCCAGAGCCATCTGTTGTAAATCACCATAATGATAATGGAGTCTGATGTACACTCCTTAACACACTGAACCCATTGTCAGTGGCTCTCACTCTTTGATCCACTGGTGCTCATCCGAATGAAATTGCCGCTTCGCTGTCTGCCGCCGTGCCGATCCACCAGGTATCACGTCCTCTATCACCCCCCCCCCCCCCCCCCCCACACACACACACACACACCCCTCCCCCCTCCACCGCACAATATAGTGATATATTTTACTGCACACCTATAATTTTGCCGACTGTGTTTACCCTCTAGCTTTGCAGTACATTGACGTATGAGGCTGAAAGAGAAACTCAAGGGACTTCAAGTGAAAGCTTAGAATCATTCAATTTCATGCAAATGTGCCACAAGATGTAGCCGGGAAACTAAATACAGTTATTGTTTGTTTCTACAAATGGATTCCACATGTTTGTTCTCAATAAACCACAGGGTTTGAAATACAGATGCTTAATTCACCTAAAGAAGATTCCATCCATCAGATAATGATGCAGCGAGTTGTTCTTCATGATTGTAGCTGATGATAAACCCACATTCCAAACCACTGGGAAAACTGCATAAAAAACTGATTTCCTGCATAAAGAGGGTTATAGGCTCTGAAAAACAATCGCTACTGCTTATTAACACAATTGTGGTTTAGAATTTGCCATAAAACTTGCATTTCTTTGTGGTTAATGTGGAACTTAGTGTGCACCCAGTGTGGGCATGGAGAAATGTGAATCCCAGTATGTTTTAGAACATGGGACAAGATGGCGACTGGCCCTTTGTGTGTCTGAAGGTCTTCAGTTGTGTTTCTGAAGGTCTTAAGTTGTGCGTCTGGTGTTTTTAATTAACGTTCCAGGCCGAACTCGAAGCTAAAGGTGAATGTGATTGGCTCCTGGCTGGTAGGTCACTATGAAATTAACTATATGTGAGAAATGTGTCGTTGGTTTAATAATATAAGATAAAAAACTGCATTACTTACCTATTTATTATGTTTTAATACCTCAAACTTTTATTTTTCAGTGTTTCTTCTACTCGTCCTTCTCGGGTTGAGTCTCCTGCCTCGTGTGAGGAAGGTTAAACATGTCCTCCACGGGAATGAGGTCTGTCTCTGTCCACCTGAGTTGTGTGATAATGAGATTTCTCACCGACTCAGACACTTGAAAGAAACCATTGAGACGCACAGACATACAGTTTCCTTCCCTGCCACACAGAAGAGTCTGGAAACAGCTTCCGGACACGGGGCTTTTAAGTTCTCTTTATGGATATTAGGACCGCGCAGGCTCGTTTAACCCTCGTGTCAGCAATCCCCAAAGTTACAGAAGAAAATACTGCACGGTTTATTTAAATGTGGACAGAAATTGTTTTTAAATTATAGAGGGAGGTTGATAAAGGTGAGAGGGAATAAAAAAAAAAACACACTCCTCCTTATAAGTTCTACAAAAGACTGTGGAATCCGGCTCGACCTGTTTCTTACCCCGACTCACTTTTATAAATCCAAAGTTTATTTTCTCCCCCCTGAAGTGGTTATCGGAGTTCAAAGTTTCCTTTAAACAATATACTTTTGAAGTATTGCAGTATTTCATGAAGGCATTGAGAACAGATTCATTCACAGTGAAAGGACAAACTGCAGCGAATACTGAACATCAAATTATTGTTCATTGTTTTAAACGCTTTTCCTTGTTCTTGCAGATGTTTGATTATATGTAAACATTCCCAAATTGATTCAGCAAATATTACATAATGCATTATTAGAATATCCTTCATGTCAGAAGGGGACAATTGAGGTGGTGGTGTCCTGGCTGACTTCCTGTGGAGGTCTTCTGAGAAAACCCGGGGTGGACCCACAAATCACCGGAGGGACCACGTATCCCATCTGGCCTTGGAACGCCTTGGGACCCCCCAGGCAGAGGAACCATCCAAGACCCGGGCCCGGAGAACAGAAGACAATGGACGGATGGATTATTAAACACTGATATTCTTCAGGTCTCCATCTGAATCCCTCAAAAGCTGTTGTCCTCATCTGTGACCTCCTCCCTGGACTTCGGTATCAGTCCTCATGCTACATTTAAAACACAGAGGAACCTTTTTGAGGATGAGAGGTGATTAGGAAATTAGGAATCTGGACCCAACCTGGATAGGCTTGTTATCTCAAGAGCAAGTCAGCTGACAGCAGGATGAGCTCTTGAGTCTGACGCTCAGTAAAGTAGAATCCACTGTAGACTCGATGGTCTCCTGGCTGAGCAGCACAGGGGCTTGATCTCAAATAGGATCTTTACAGTAATGCACAGCTCATGAGCGACCCCGGCTGATTGGTAATCCGCTCACGTCCCCTCCCAGTGGCACGGTTTTATCAGGTCACGTCCATCGGTCCGGTGTTGGGAACTGAGGGAAAAGAAAGTGGACTGACCCCAGCTCAGGTGCATGCAAGTCTATTTGTGTCCTCCATAATGATCTATATCCAGAGCCTTATTCCAGTGACTAGACACAGGTGATAAATCCTGGTTAAACTTTGTCCTTCCTCTTTTCAGCGCGAGACAGGGTGCATGATGGACTGTGTCTTCCTTCCACACAATCCTGCGTCCTCTCCCTCCCTCATTTAATTCATCTGCTCCATCCATCCCTCTTTTCCTATCCCTCAGCCTCTCTCCATGCATCACTCGTCCACTCATCTCTCTTTCTTTATTTCCTCTGTCCTCTCTCCTAGAGCCCACGGTTCATCTCCTCCTCTCCTCTCATCTTACCTTCACTCCCTCCCTCCCTCCCTCCCTTCCTCCCTCCTTCGCCCTGTCTTTATCTTTTTGGGGGCGAGGGGAGCGAGAGCTCTTTACCACCAATCAGCCTGTTCCTTCTCTATTTGCCAAATTCTCCTCCTCCATCCATCCCTCTATCGACCCTATCTTATTTTTAATGTGCTTTGAAGGTGAAGATTTCTATTAGAATAGAAAATAGTACAATATTCTTTAAAATACATCATTTCATTTGCTTCAAACTGTATTTATTGATGTTTATTTAACGTTTATCTTTTTTATATGAGCGTCTTTATTTATACACTGAAGATAATGGTTTCAGAAGAGTGAATTACTATAATTTGATGTAAGTAAGATGCCTCACTCTGTTGGATTTGTTGTAACCGAAGAAAACACCGAAGTGACTCCCGGTTCTTTTGTTTTTTCAAGAACTATGTTGGACCAGTATGCACCACGTCGTTTGGAGCCAACCAGTAGAATCCCAGTTTGATCAGTGACAGCTGATGGAAAGTTCTGCTGGTTATTCGAGTCGGTGACGCTCAGAACCGGATGAATATGATGAGCTGCAGCTGTTTCCCACACTGAGCTGCTAATGATTATTACATGAGTTCAGTGGATCTGCTCATGTTTCCCACCTGAAATCAAATTCACTCACTGGTGCATTCAAATCATTTTCACCGGCTTCATTCTGGGCAGAATTTTGGAATACGTGTTATTAGTTATTAGTTATAGAAATACATTTTATAGTTTGTACATCTATTGTTATTTGTTTTTAGTCTAAAAATATCAGTGAAATGCGTCTGCTGCTGATCCCTGTTGTTGTTTTCACAGGTTCTTCTGATATATTTAGTTAATTCTTGCAACATTAACAAAAAGAACAATATAAAACTGGAAAAATAACAAGTTCTGCCAACAAATTATTGTAATTTAGTGCAGCCATGATCCTAATGTAAAATAATAACAGTAATAAAAGGAAGAGGAAGTCAATCTGAAGCAAAGTAAGAAGCAGTGATTTCCTTCAAAGAAACTCATAATAAAATAATGCAAACTAATAACATGACATATTTTATAAATATATATTTTTTTCTTTCTGTTTCCTCTTTCTTCTCCTTTCTGCTCTTTACCTTCCAGACACAACAAACAACCTCTGGCCCGGGTGCAGCCGAGCTGGTGGAGGAGAAGAGACGTCTGTGTAACAAATGACAAAGTGTCAACACCAGGAAATAGCTTAGCTGGACCTGTGTGTGTGTGTGTGTGTCTGTGTGTGTGTGTGTGTGTGTGTGTGTGTGTATGTGAGTTTGTTGGAAATAGTCTAGCACGCTTGATTACGCCGCAGCCGCTACAGTCTGGCAGAGTTTTGACCTTTCAGGGCCACCATAGAACCAGAGGCAGAGAGGAAGACGTGGGAGACGAAGGTGAGTCGGAGCGAAGGGATTGAACTGATGTCCACAGTTCACGTGTCTCTTCAATAGAAGACTTTAGTGTGACTGATGGCCTTTACTCTCACCTGAGCAAAATCCAATTCAGGACCCTTGAACCAAGAACAGCCGGTGAAGAAAGGACAAAAGTGGAGTGACCAACATTAGAGACGTATAAATCCCTTTAGAACCTTTTCTTTCTGTTTCATTCTATCTTTGAAACAGATTCTTCTATGTCCACTTAGTCACTTTTGTGTGTTTGACGTTAATTCTGGTTTTGTGTGTTTACTTGTGTCGCAGCCTCTAAGAAATCACTGCCTTTAACATCGAGTGTTAAATAAGGAACAATAACAGATGACTGGAGGAAACGAGATGAAAAATGAAAGAGTGAGACGAGGCCTTATCCAGCGTTAATTGTGTTAAATAATTCAAATTAGTGTAGGTACTGTATGTGTATGAGCTAAAGGGCACGTGCTACTCTCATGTGCATATACATTTGCATGATGTGTGTGTGTGTGTGTGTGTGTGTGTGTGCTTGCAGCATCCAGTCACTGTCCTTCATAAGCAGCTACTCACTCTTTATTAATGAGAGCTGCACCGATGTGTCATGTTACATTAAACACACACACACACACACACACACACAGACACACACACACACACAGGGCCTGGGTCCTGGGGCTCACTTGGCTTCTAAACCCCAAATCGTGTTTCCTCCTGCACAATCTAATACGTCTATTCCATCATGTGAAATATGATTTACTCTGCCGAGGTGTTTATGTTTTCATCTTCATCTGTTTGTTTGTTTGCAGGACGACAGAATGAACACTGAACCCATGTCCATGAGAGGAGGTGGAGGTTTGGGGCTCGACCCCAGGGAGACAGGGCGTCAGCTCCAGTAAAGACTTTCTGAACCGGATGAGTTAAAGCAACACAACTAAGTGATCTTATTTGTCATATTTAAAACACGGCTTTGTTTTAAATATGACAAATTATAATGAGCAAACAGGGAATTAGAAATACACTGTAGAAGTAGCTGAGGATATTTCAATGAGTCGTTGGTTCGGACACACACACAAACACACAAACTAACTTCAATGCACAGTACATCTCAACATGAACACAACGTGACATTGCTGTATAGTGAGGAGGTTGTTGTGCAGCGGTAACACAATCAGACAGAGGCACACAAACACACTGATGTGCTGCATGCGACCGGAGTCTTCATTAGTCGTCTCCCATTGATCAGCTGTTCTCTGGATTTCCCCCCCGACGCCAGCTCAACTTAGATTTCCAATCCGTCTGCGTTGCTTCATTTCTCCGTCTCGTGGACGTTGAACCGGTTTCGTCTTCACCCGACCACCGTCTCATTCCCAATCAGAATCCACCCACTGGTTCTACTGGTTTCACCGAGGCAGACACACAAAGGCCAACAGGATGTGAGACCTGAAGAAAAATAAGACTGTATATAAAATGGACATGCTTTGGACGTCATGTGGAATCTGTGGTGTGGAGGTTTTGTTTCAAGGTCCTAATCATAATGTTTATAGGATAAATAACTAATAAAATCCAAACTTACTGGTAAAATTAGATCCATGTCCAATCCACAAACATGGAGGAGGCTGGGTTAATGACATTCATGGGGAGACGTCATGTCGTCCAACTTTATGGTAGAAAACAGACAAATACCTGAAGAGTCTCTGAGATAATCAGATTCTTGTCATTCCTGTCAAATGTCATTGACAGACGAGAGCCTCAGTTGTCGAGTAACAAGGCAACACAAAGACACACAACACCACTACACACACACACACACGCAACATATAATACAATCGCTTTAGGCCTGTTTCTCCTAATTACTAATGAGCTTTGTGGGAGTGCCTCTCGCGAGCTCTCGTCCAGTATCACCGCTCGTTTCAATCAAAAGCAGCTCAGAGGGGAAATGTTGAGTTGTGTTGACGGACGTGTCGACGCTACAGGCTGTGTGTTGTTATTATTATTATTTACTGAGACACTGGAGCACTTAGCAAAGACACATCTCCGGCTCCCTGCAGCCAGGAGCTGAGAATGTGACGTGGGTTTGAATCAATGATCTTTTTATTCTTCTTTTGAAAAGAACAAGACGACCTCGGTCACTTGTGTTCTCTGCGTGGACACCGTGTTGTGTTAAATCAGTTGTGCATTGTGTAGAGTTTATTCTCTTTTCATCGCACCTCATTCCAGCAACAATAACTTACTTAAAGTTTCATGTAAAGTTGCATTATGTATGGCGGCTGTGTTTTTTATCGTGGGTTCCCTGTTAGCTTGTTAGCTCCGCCCCCTGCTCCTGTGTCTCCGGGTCCATGTTGTCTTCTGGGGACAAGTGGACCCGGCTCGTGAGACGTGGATCGGCGTAACCACATGAATAATTTCTATCTAATATCCCTTATCCCCTCAGCAATATAAACATGCTTTTCCTCAGCGCCTCACCTCTCCTGCCCCCCCCTCCCCCCTCCTCTCTCCCTCACTGCATCACAATCTCTCTCCTCCTCCTCCCCCCCCCCCCGCTCTGTGGCTCCCTCCTCCTCTCTCCTCCCCGACTTCTCTAAACAGGCTGAGGGAGAAAATGGAAGTGGTTTATCACTCAGGTCCATTATGTTAGCGTTCAGTAGATAGGGCCAAAGGACACCATGATTAATTGAAAAGGATTTTTTTGTGTTGAGTGTGTGCACGCTGTGATATTTAAATATTACAGTATGCATCAGTCATGCAGGCTACAGTAGATGTGTTGAGTACATCGTTGAACACGTAGGATTCCACCAATCAGGCCAGAGGTGAACGTTTTCCACTGGAGGCTTCAGATTCCACGGATTCACGTTGTCTTCCAGAGATTAGACGTGTTCCCACATCTCTCTGCTCGGCGGTGAATCATGAACAGTCGCTCGGCGTCTGCTGATCTTTTATCATCGTGACAAAATGCAAATTAACTGATAATACGTGAAAATGACACAAAGGGAAATGAGAAAAATGGCGTGAAAGTGGCGTGAAGCCTCCACTTAGCGACTTCCACCTTTTTTAAGTAGTTTCAGAAAATTCTATCGACACGTTCAGTATCAACACATTTGCAACTTGCCAATGAAAATTCAATTAACAGCAATCTTCTCATTAATTTTGTGATATTCATAACAAATTCCTTGTTCCAAATTAAAATATCTGAGCATAAACTTAATTTCAGAAGATAAATCATTTGGTTTATAGGTAGGTTGGTTGGTTGATTTATTAGTTGTTTGGTAGTTTGTTTGGTTTATTGATAACTAGGGTTGATATATAAATAGGAGGGAAAATGTCCCAAATGATTAAATATGTATTTGTTTCAGTGTGGTGAGATTAAATCAGAGACAGACAGACAGAGAGCAAACTGACCAATCGAATCAAACGTAGGTCAAACCTTTTGCCTTCCTGACCCGATGAACTGCACATGTAGGAATATTTAGCTCTCACATGATATTTAATAAGCTGACCAGAGCCAGAGATTGTGTCTCAGAAGCAGAAATGAACAACAACGTGTGTGTGATTAAACTTTCACGAGGCTGCTTCTTACCAAGGCTGTGGCAGTAGAGCTCGAAATTGTTGTGCAAATTTATTTTTAAATACAAAAAACGCATAATTCAACAAAAAAAACAACAACCCCGAGACCTGAGTCTTAAAAACAGAATCGCTGCTGTGAAATGAAAAGCTGCATCTGAAAGGCTTGAGCTGTATCTCTGCAAATTTAATCAGCTGTGGGACGCCGGCACCTCACAGCCACACTACACAATTCATATGTCGACGCTTGTTGTGTAAACACTTTGCAAATAATGTCAGAGTGTCGAGACTCCAGCTGACATGTTGTCGGGGGAGGCTTCAGGCTGAGAGAGTGTGAGAACTTTATGAAATTCACAAATGCACAGTCACCTCTTAATGCACGCTCCCTTTTATCATGTGATGAACCTCAAGCTGTGTTTGAAATCTCACACAGAGCGGCCGCCGGTCTCACTCAGCTCAGGTGAGAAGAGAACGAGGAGGACGGAGGTAACTGAACGAGATTAGTGTGAGAAATATTAAGAGTAAAACAGTCATAATGTAATCAGAATCAGAATCAGAATCAGAATCAGAAAGTATTCATTGACAAGTAGGTTTACACCATAGAAACATAAAAACATAAAAACACAATAAATACAACACACATAAGAAAAGCAATAAAAAGAAACAATATATATTGTCTCACTATTTACTTCTTATTTACTCCCTTTTCTAATATTTATACAAAGTCACATTTATTTAGACATAAACATATCTAAATAAAATATATATATATAATAGATAAAAGATATAAAAAGTGAAGTAAAAAGTGAAATGCAAGATGCAAGACAGTGAAATGAGCCACATCAGAGGATTCAATGCTTTTCTTGTGTTAGAAGTTGATAAGATGTTTTCTGCTCCTCTTCCTCTTCCTCTTCCTCTTCCTCAGCAGCTGCCTGCAGATACTGACATCAACTCAGTGGACAAAGCCAAACAGCGGCTGAAGCACACGTCAGCCGACCCACAAGCTTTTAACCTCCCTGTGGGCAGCTGGAGGCCGGGCCAGGCTACCAAACCCTGAAATGCACTTTAGTCAGAAGTCCTCTTAAGAGACAGGATTTCCAAAAAACACTCAAAATAAATTCATTCCACCTTAAAAAATTGAGCGAGGAGCACGAGAGCAGCTTTTGAATTCAATCCTCGGAGCGAGTGCTTTTCATCAGGCCTGTTCTTCACTCCTCAGCTGTTTCTAGATCAGGAGTGTGTCGCCACCTCCACAGAAAGTAACTGCAATGTATTATTAGAGAGGCCTTACGTATAAATGCAGGTTAAGTGGACGTCTTAATGGCGACCTGAGTGGGTTCACCTGCTCCGACACGAACACGGAACATTTTCTTCCTCTAGCCGTCTGCGTGTCGGGGGATTTGTCAGCTCCTGTTTTTTTCAGGCGTCGCTGAGGACATGGGGAGGTGAGAATGAGGAGAGGGAGGTGGAAGAGTGGGAGGCAGAGGAGGAGAGGGGGGGGGGGGCAGAGGGGATGGATGAACCGAGAGGAGGCGGTTGGTCATCGTTCTCCGAGTGATGTGTGGAGGAACGAAGAGATAAAGATCCAGAGCAATGGCAGACAGTTATATTCGTCTTACTTTAGGTGGAGAGACAGAGAGAGGGACGGACAGAGAGACAGACAGAGGGACGGACGGCTTGAAGCTTCAGGCTGGAGGACTTAGAGACGTCTCACTCTGACGCTACACGAACATCTCACTCTCCCAATCCAACGTGGAAGAGCAAGAGGTCATCTGTGGAGAACAAGATAGGTTTATCCATTCTGGGATACTGAGGAAGAGTGATGATGATGATGATGAAGGTTTCTTATGATCGTACATGGCTGAAAACACAATTATGAAAATGATATTCAATGTACGCTGATGTATTTCCCCTTAATCCCTTGAATTGATGAAGTTGTTACAATACCAGCAAATTCACACTTCCTGTATATTTCTTATCTGAATAGCTCCTCCCCCTCCTTTGCACATTGCATTGTGGGACAAAACCCTTCTTCAGAAATTAGGTGTTTTTTGCTCACAGTTCTTTTAGATCCTTCATTTAGTTACTTTACTTACTGTAAAATCAGATTTGAATTATCTTGGGGTTGAGCCACAGTTTCATCCTCTTCTTCAAATCCCCCCTCTTCCCCCCCTTGCCTCTCGCTCTTTGTCTCACCCCTTCCTCTCATCGAAGGAAACTTTAGCTTGCTGAACACATGTTGGTGGAAGACTTGACTGTTAATGAAATCCGATATCGAGCTTCCCCCCCCCCCCCCGCCATCAGCGGAGAAACATCCCTGACATTCCAGTGAATCTGACAACAACGATGAAGATGAGGACGGAAACAGAGTCGAAGGCTAAAAGGATGCTAAAGATGATTAAAGAGGAAAGATGGAGATCTGCGTACATATGAATGGAGGGATGGAGAGAGAGAGAGATGGAGGGATGGAGGGGGCCCGTGTTGTGTACTGCAGCAGAGGAAAAGGTTGAGGAGGGAGGGAGAGAGGGAGGGAGGGAGGGAAGGAGGGAGGGAGGGTGAGACAGAGGCGAGGAGAAAGCTTTTTGCAACCTGCCACCAGAGACATCACAGTTTTTCTGCTCAGAGGGTTTTCACTGGTTACGAAGAACAGCTTTGTGTGTGTGTGTGTCTGTGTTTGTGTGTCCGTGTTTGTGTGTGTCTGTTTGTGTGTGCGCCCCCTACTAAGCCTCACCGTGTTAGCACCACCAGGAAAGTCTTCGCTCTCCAATCTTCACTTTTGTCTCCGTGCTTCCGTCTTTTGATGACATGTTTTTCGGTATTTATTGCAGCTGTCGTCTCCTTCCTTCCTTCCCTTCTTTTCTGTCCTTCCCTCGTTTCCTCTTCTTTCTCTCGTTTCCTTCTCTTTCTCTCCTCGTTCTCTCCCAGCACGCCACCTTCCTATTTTTATTCCTCCAATGCTGCCAATGCTGTTAGGTCCATATCCTCTCCCATTATACCTGAGTATCCCTGACAGGCTGCGAACGCTGAAAGAAAAGCTTTACTGTCAATAATGGATAAACCAACATGCAAAAAGGGATCAGATGTCTCAGAGAAGAGAGGGAATAAATAAAAGAGAGAGAGAGAGGTGTTGCTTTTTCACCGATATTGCACCGGTGAAGAAACAGCAGAGGCCAGATTGCACATGAATCCTGAGAGCGTGTGACAGAGGAGAGGCCAGGAGAGAGAGAGAATGAGTTAGTTGGTGTCTGATGTCCCGTGAAAGAAGATGATGTCAGGTTTCTGTCTGAGTCGAGCCCCGGGACTATTTATCAGAACATCAGATCAAGTACATGGACGAGGAGGGATACCTCGGCTCGGAGGGGTCGTGGCGAGCGGAGGGATGGAGACAGAGATTCAGACGAGGAGCAGATTTGGTCGGTGGGAGGTAGAACCTGCTCCGATGCAGGTCACGTCGAGCGGGGGGGGCATCGCGGAGACAAATTGCATTTTTCAAGCGTCTCTTTTCACCAGAGCTGAAACTTTATCCCACAGATGAAAATCAACTCTGCTCTCTCTTCAGATAACGGTGATCAATAGAGTTAGAAGAAAAACAGAAGCACCATATTGATCCCTGGTGAAAATCTGTGTTGGACGAAGCAAACTTAGAAACAGAGTAGAAACAGAGAAAATAAAAGTGGTTTATTTCACAGCAGTAAACACTGTTAGATCTTAATTTCTAACATTTCAACTTGGAAACAATAATAAAATCTTTTATTGTGAAGGTCAAACTGCAGAAGTGCTCAGTTCACATGACAAAAGTAATTTATAATGCTTTTACGTGTAGCTTAAACCCCAAATGTGTGATATACAGGTGTGTGATTAAGATATGTACATGTACATGGTTATTATATGGTAATAGGAGACACAACCCCCCCCCCCCCCCCCCACTGTGGACCCACTTGCTTCCTCTAAAGAAATCGTGCCTCTGACACTTTGAGTCTTGATCCCACGACAGTCGAGTGAATTCTTATTTCCCTACCCCCCCCCCCCCCCTGCTCTGTTATGTTGCATATACTGTAATAATCTACCCCCCCCCCCCCCCACACAACCCCCCGCTCCTCCCACCCATAACCTCCACATATTTCCTCACTTCCGTCAAGGCCAACTCATCTGCCATTACCTCCATGTGTCTGCTTTCTGTACCATTTCTGCTCCTCCGCCTCAATCCCTGACCTCCACACACACACTCACACACACACTCACACACACACTCACACACACACTCACATTCACACACACACACACACACACACACACACACGCACACACACACTCACACACACTTGTAGTGTACTTTGACATACATTTGACCCTTAATGTGCAGCATGTAAGATTCATGAGTGTTCTCCGGCCTGTGAACTCAACAGGGGGGGGGGATGGCAACCCCCCTCCTCCCCTCCTCTCTCTCTCTCTCCCTCTCTCTCCACACACTGATAGAGAGACATTAATAATTGTATGAGGGCACAGTGAAATACAAAGAGGCGGGTTGCATGTAGTTAATGGACGCTGTTGACTCTCATTAGCAGGGAGATGGAGCCGGCTCAGTATTCTCTCCTCTCCGCTTGGTTACGTTTCAAATCAGATCTGTAGGATTTGATATAATTTGAGTCCCGGCAGCCGAGTGCGGATGTGTTTAATGTGATACAAAGCCGGGAGGAATTTGTGTAGGTTCACTTCATTGTGTTGTGCTATCAGGCTCTCGCATCCATCGCTCTCTTTCTGCGCTTCCTCCTCTCGCTCGTCGCATTGTGGCGTTTTCTCTTTCACGGCTCAAAGTGGCTCTTTGCATTCTGAACGGGTTCTTCACTCAGATATAATACTGGTGCATGAGAGAAGCATCTTGACAGGAGAGGTGATGGAAGCAACGAGAGGCGGGAGGACACGTGCACGTTTAGATATAACACAAATGTTGTGTGCAGGTGAAAGCAGCTCTTCCTCTCTGGACACTGATGGATTCTTCTCTGCAGAAGAGCCTCACCTGGTTTTCTGTCTTCATCTCTGAGGCGTCCTTCTCCTCGGCCCAGATAATTACCTACATTCGGCTGCTGTGTTAAATGCCCTCGCACAGAGAACAGTAGGCGTCATTAGGCCCGAGTGTCTGAGGCTCCGGCCCTGAATGTTTCATAAATCGCCCCTAACTTATTCATCCGTCATGCATAAAGAAATAATCAAACACTGTTGATAAAAAATGCAGGTATATGGTTGTTTCTGTTGCGTCTTGAGCAGCAGATCTTCTTCACACCACCTGGAGCTCTGTGTGTGCTGGTTACTTGTCATCTCCGGCATCTGGCAGCAGCAGCAGCAGCAGCAGCGCCCGAGCTGAGTCACTGAGGCGCGACGTGAAGGCTGTGGATATAAGAAGCTTCTTCTTTCCCCCCCCTCAAAGACAAGGGATGAAGGCAATGAGGTGGAGGAAGAGTTATCTCCCGTAGCTGCAGCAGCAGATGAGTCAGGACGCGAGTGTGTGTCGTGTGCAGACTCAGGTCGGAGTAGACACGAGGGCTCTTCACCTCACTCACTGGCTCTTAAATGGTTCTATCACAAAGTTACATGTGTGTGTAAACACAAGATTTCAGGGTTCATGAGTGTGCGACAGAATAAACACGGGGGGCAGAGAACCTGGGTTTACCTGTGATGGATGTTAGCACAGAGTCCACTGGTCACATCGTGTAAATGATATGATAAATAAGATGGATGACGCATCTCCACTGTCGAGGGGGTAAAGCCTATTCAACCCCTCGATGGGATGGAATGGTGCGAATGGATTTATGATTTACGTTTAAAAAGATATGGAGCCTCCCTTAGATGAGGTGTGTGAAGACAGGAGAGACTCAGAGGACACACAGGACACCATGATCAGTGATTTTACCGTAATCATTTTGTTTCTGCAGCAGAACTCGAACAACCATGTGGAAACCAGTTTATTTAAGTCTCAGGGTCTTAGGGTTTGCAGCACCAGTCCACCACACCAGACACTGGCACTGGTCGAGGAGTGTCTCACATTTTAAATTCCTTTCCCTCTGAAACATGAGATTTCTGGTCCATAAACTCTCTAATGTTTCTGCTCAGCACCTCTGACTGTGTGTTGCACTAATTTGACACCTGCTCTTTTTTTTTGTTGTGCATTTTTCCGGCGGTGCAACTTCGCTTCCAAACGTTTGCCCCCCTTTTTATTTATTTATTTTCACAGCTGTAACAGGCTTTAAAAGAGACCGAGCTTCATAACCGCTGCCAATATTCCCCCGGCTCCACCGCCTGGAATAATGTTGCGTATCAAACACCAAATACTCCAGTGCTCTCGGCAATTTAACCTTCTTTTATGGCTTAAAATGTGTGAAACCTCTCGTGCACGGCGCCTTTACCAGCCATGAAACAGCTCAATGAGAAACTGCTTTAATGAGAAAGGTCAGCTATTTTAAATACGCACTATTCCTGTTGTGTTTGTCGAGTGATTTTGCTTTGGGAAACAAAAAAAAGAAGAGGTTGTGTTGTTCTGTCTTCAGTCTTCACTGTGTATCACAGCCTGAATGTGTGTGTGTGTGTGTGTCTCCGGTTTGACATGTTGATTGTACATCTCAGGAAAAAAAACACACAAAAAACAGACGGAGGTGCTAAAATTGGAGGAAGGTGACGGAGGAGGAGGAAGAAAAAGAAAATGGGGATAAAAGTAGTGAAGTCACACCTTCCTCCACAGACACACTGGAAACACAAAGAAAGAAAGTTCAGTCTGTCTAATAATTGCAAAACCCTGTTTGTCTGTTTGTAGGTTGTACATTCACATTTTGTTTAAAGGGTTAATTCACCCAAAAATATGGTTTAAACCGGGCACTGCTCTATAGTGAAGAATTTCTAATTTCCCACGTCTGCAAACATCAGTGTTGACTGTTAGAGACGAGACAGTGGAAGGACGGAGGCATCAGATGAGAGGGAGGAGACGGGGACGTGTGTGTTTACACAAATTAAATATGTGTGGCTCAGATCTGGAAACAGCAAACGGGTGTGAAATAGGACGAGTTGATAAAACCGCCGGGAGAGACAGCGGTTACACGTGTGAGGTGGTTTCCTGAGAAACAGCTGGATGCATGAGGTACTGTAAATGGAAATGAAGCTGTGAAACTGTGATTTAGAAAAAGAGAGTACACACAGCACACACTGGTATTTATAAAATAACCCAGAAAACAAATGCTCGGTTTTGTTTGTTGCCACAATTGAGAATAACTCAGGTTCAATATCTTCCCCCCAAACAACAAACACAGGCATAACAAAGGATATATTTTCATTGCCAAGTATTAATAGAGAGTGACAGGAGATTTCAGTAAATCAGGAAACTCTGTTTTCGGATTTGAACTCGAAAATGTCCAGACAACAGGTTCCAGATCTTCAGATTCAGAAGATGCAGCAGGAGATTCTCCATCCAGAAAAACCTCAGAGTCAGGAAGTTGACATCTTCTTTGGCGTGTGTTTTCAAAACAAAGAGAATTCTTAGTATCTAAAATCTCTTGATATATATAAATAGGATTATTCGGACAATATCCAGAGATTATCTAGAGATCGTCCAGAGTTAAGTGCATGTTTGAAAGCAGCTTTGTTTTCTGATGAAGCTCCAGATATTCACATGGTTATCATCCATTGTTTTCTGGACTAATCTGAATAGAACTGGTAAGAATAGGATACAAATCAGATTCTTAGTTGTTTTGCTGTAGTTTCCACCTGTGAACAAACAGAAGCTGAGGGCGACCACCTGACGTGAGCTGGCCCTCGGCCCTCGGCCCTCCAGCCAGCTCGGGGGGGGGGGGGGGGGGGGGGGAGAAATGACAAGTTCAACTCAGCGGGTTCAGTCGAGTCCTGCAAACTGCCACCGCTGACACCCAGTGTATGTTCCTGGCCTGTCAGCAGCTGGTGTAGCCACGAGGCCGCTTGTTAATGAATCCTCCCAGACACGACATCTTCTCCAGCTCTTCCTCTGTGGTTCTGAGATTACCAGACACATTCAGGCTGTTCTGGCTTCTCTCCTCTTCTTCATGTGCTGCACATACGACACAGTCTGAGCTGCAGGCGCCGGGAGGAGGAGCCTCGCGCTGTGTGGTGAGCTGGTGGCCTGAAGGTCACGATGGTGGATTGTGTGGACGTTACATCTTTAATGCAGAAGGCAGCCAAGACGGTTGGTTTCTCTGGTAGTTGGCAGCAATACAGAAAAACCCCTTTGGCTAGATTACCACAGAACTTGGTGGAGGGAGGTGGTGCAGTTCAGAGAAGATCCAATTAGAAGTTGGTGCGGATCCGCATCGGGGGCGGATCCAGGATTTAGTTTTTCTCTAAATTGCGATATGCTTTTTCGACATTTTCACCATATTCCCAAAGTTAATCATTATAAATGTACTTTATAAACCACATTTGCTTGAATTCAGTTATAAAATCAACTATTTCACCGTAGCCCCCCCCCCCCACACCCAGGTATATGGTGTAATTCAGTCAACATGGCCGGCAGCTAAGGATTTTTCTAAAATCTTCTTTCCCGGAGTGAAATCCAGAGCTCCAGGCCTCCAGCCCCTCAGGGCCGTCACACTCTCCCCACGCTGAGGTGTTCCTTCCTGGGAGACAGGCGGCCTAATAGAGGGTCGTTCATCCGGAGCCTCGGGTGCAGTCTGGCTGACACACACACACACACACACACACACAGACACACACAGTGCATACGATATACATCAAGATACATATGAACACAAGGACATTAGCTGTAGCTCGGCAGGCAAACAGAAACACCACGCACTTCTAAGTGGATGCAAAGACAGAAACACACTCTCGCTACACCAACACAACGTAACACAAGAAGACAAGCACCCACAAAGGTCTGGGTCTCCATTTCACACACACACACACACACACACACGCACAGACCCACACAGACGGTCTCGGCGCTCCGGGAGGACACGTTGAGCCCACAGTGATCCGTCTTCATAGCAGCAGCATCTGCTCTTGTCCTGTCTGTCCGCACAATGTATGAGTGGGAGGTAATTGCAGCGCACAGCAGCATCACGCTGACATTAACTCCTGATGTGGATTAAGTGAAGTCCAGAGCCGCAGCACCAATATTATCATTCTCCATCTCGTCTCCTCATCGCCGGATTTCGGAGACATTTAGAATCCGTGTGTCGTCGTCATCACGTTGTTGTTTCGTCTCTCGACAGGTTCGCTGCCAGATGAATGGAGTCGGTTGGATTTCCACTTTCATGGACCACTTGCATGATAACTAGCTCTGTCAGGACGGCTGCCAACAGCTTCCTCAGGGTTATTGTGTTGTGGCTTCTCTGCTGCTGCTGCTGCTGCTGGGGGACAGTGTGGGTTGAACCTATAACATATCACTGATGCAGTTCCCAGATCAGGTCTCCAGCCTCAGAGTCCTGGGGAGTTCAGAGGACAAACACACAACGAGGCTGAATTAAAGGAGGATGAGATGATACTTAGGAAAATGAAAGACCTGCTGGCACTGAATCCATACAACTTCACCACTGAGACCAGTTTGGAACAGCTGCTGGTCCCGTTTTAGTTTGAAAACTTTGGGACTGTAATTTTAGAAATTGGAAAAATTTGGTGATGGGAAGATGTAGACACTCTGGGTCTTTTTGGTCAAGCCCTTTCTGATTCGTTAGGCTGCTATCACATGACCTTCCAAGAGAAAACATCTGGTATTAGCCTCGGCCGCCAGAGTAGAACACAACAGGAGAGTGTTCTTACTTTTCACCGCTTCCTGTGAAACCATCCTGTTTAAGAGACTGGTCATGTGATGTGCACTTTCCATTAGTCTGGACTGGAATTAAAACTCATTTGAAACCACAACACTCGTGAGGACAGGGGTCGTTTTAGTTTGAAAACGTTTATAGCTGTAGAATTATCAAAAATGGAAACTATAACGTTTTCTAACAACATCAGGGTTAGGGTATCTTGTAACACATTTGTCTCTGATCTAATTTTAGACACATGTGTCAGGTCACTTTAGTAAAAACACATCAGCTCATGTAATTAGACGCCTCTGCAGCCAGCTTGCACCTCGGCTCGGCCTAATTGGCTCAGGAGGACGCCCCCCCCCGTGTCTCTGAGTGTGTTCCGTCCACCTCAGCCTGATTGTGTTGCCGCTCTAATCTGCGCGTGAAAGTGAAATATTAATGAGGCTCGGCGGCGAGTGACTCAGAGTTCAGACGCTCACGTTCACCGAGCGCCGACGCTAATAATCATTTACAAAGCATTGAAGAGAACGTGTGACGCAGAGCGGAGGTTAAAACCACTGACATCACAGGCGGCGGCTGTCAGTAATTAATGTGAAACTGTCAGTAGCTTGATGAGTCGTCAAAGATCGTTGATGAGTGAAGAAGCTCAACTCGGCAGCAGCCACAGATTCCACATAAACATGGATGACGTGCATCCACTTCATCCTGTCGAGCACAAATCAATCCCCAATATGGATGCTACCATCTTGTTTCACCCCATTTGTGGCACCGAATTAATAATTAAATCAGATTTACATTAAATTAACAATTCAACATACACCAGTGTGATTAAAAGAATAATTAAAATGACAGAAAACATCTTTAAAAACAATTTGGCACATGTCCCATCCACTAACATGGAGTAGAAAGGGGATTTGGCTCCACTTTTTGTCTTCCATCGTTGTTTAAAGTTTAAAGTGACACCGATGAACAACCACAAATAAAGTGAGTATAAATCTCAGCAGAGTGAGACGTCCTCTTTCCAGTGGATCTCTGTTTCGTCCTCGATTCCCTAAAACGCGTCTCTCTCTCTCAAACCTGCTGAGTCATGATTCCCTCTAAACGGCAGCAAACAAAGGTCACAACAAACAATTATAATCTGATCAGCCGGCTCATTTCAGGAACTGTAACAGATTACTGCTGCAGGTTTCCCCTTCATAATCAGATGCTCATAATCCTGTTACATGTAATCCCTCACTCCCCCGCCCTGATGACTCATCACGTCCATTAAGACGCAGTCACACTTATTACACGGACGTTATCTTCCGCTCTCAGCTTCTTCTCTTATCTTCATAAAAGCAGCTTTTATCCACGCGTATGCTCTCAGCGCCGGCTTGGGGGTTGGGTGGAGTGTCGGCAAGTGTGTGTGTGTGTGTGTGTGTGTTGTGTTGTGTTGTGTTCCTCTTACATCCATACTAGGCTTTTTATCATTTGCATCCAGCCCCTTGTATTCCACGGCATGATTCAGCATTGGTTAAATGCCATCGCCTGTTATGTGATTGTACAATTAGCTCCTCTTATCTTTCAGGGAACAACCTTTTATCCAGTTTCTTGTTCATAGCTCTGTAATCTCATCCGTGGCTCTTATCGCAGTGTTTTCTTTCAAAAGCTATTTGTTTTGACGGGAAGATAAAAAAAAAACTGGACTTATTGTAGTGCCGGCTCCAATTCTGGATGCTTCTCTCTTCAGCATTTTTTTTAAGCAGCGATATTTGAGTCCCCGGGACATCTTTATTACAGGGTTACCGACAGAGGGTGACAGCTCGATGCTGGAAACGCTGCGGAGGTCCGTTTGGTTGACACTGAAATCAAGTGCTCTTTACAGAATGCGTTTAATGCACTTCACAGGAGGTGAAGCTCAGACTGCTGCAGTGTGAGTATCACGGTTTCACAGAGTGAGCATAAAGGGACGAATCTGACTAATGGCTGCTGCACACCAGACGACCATCGGCCTGATTGCAGGTCCGGCTCCGCCCCCCTGACGAGTGCAGGACACTTGATTTGACCAAATTATCCTGTTATATAATATGAAGTTTCCATATCGTCAATATGAATGTGTCCGTCTCCTTGTTTTTATTCTGATGTTCCCATGTTCCCAGAAATGTTTTATGGCTGTCATACAGATGCTAAATTAATTGGAGATTGTTAATTTCACTATAGCATATACAGTAGATGTAAAATTAAGGTATGATGCAAATTAGCGACATTAGGCAAAATGAGGCATAACCTTAATTTAACACATTTTCCAGTCTCTGGTATGTAGATTATTATATTGATGCTTCTTTTGCTTGAAATTGAAAACAACATATGTTTCTGTACAATCATTACTGTTCCATCATCACAGTATTTCAAATACAGCTTAATACCTCAAAATAACTTTGCTGCACAGTCCCAAGGGGCTAGTATGTATTTTCCACTCTGACCACTAGAAGGCGGCAGAGTGCTCCCAATACCTTCCTTGGTATGTGTAGTATTTGCACCATCAGGCACAATCATCACCTTGGCGGCATTAAGACCGGAATGGGGTTTAAGGCAAATTCACGACATTTGTCCACAAGGGGTTAAACGCCATGTGTGTGGTTCTAAAACTCGACTGGTTCATCTTGAGTGCGTGTTCTCCTGATTTCAAATATTACAAATCTGTTGTTATGTCTGTGGTCATCCTCTTGTATGCAGCAGACATGCAGGCGTCTGAATGTATTGTAAGTCGATAGGATCAAATGTAAATGTAGGAATATAAGATCATTACCTGTCTTTCCTTTTGAAACCTTCATTGCATAATTAGCATTTTTCAATTAAATTGGTACTTTCAGCTGAAAACTGAATAAAACCTGCTGATTATCTCACAGTGAGTCAAAGACCTTGGTTGAGATAATATCTGACTTTTTGCAAAGACTTGTCAGTTTTCAGTTTTTTTTGTACTTGACGGAGAAACACATCTTCATTTCATTTCTTCCTCCTGAGGCCAACGCCTGTGAAATGCTTCTCAACGTAGCCTTGGAAACAAATATTAAAGAGTAAAAAGCTCGGTGAAGGCGAACGCATCATCGGGTCAAAACACCGAGCAGCAATCATGTCCTAACTTTTTGGAGGGCGGCTGTGGGAGGGAGACGGGGGGGGAGGAGACGGGGGGGGGGAGGAGACGGTCGGTGGTTAAATATCCGAACGACCTAGAAGAAAGAAAAACAAGAAGAAACTTGGCCGATGCAGCGAATGAGCAGCACCTAATTCCGAGGTTCCCCCGAACAAGGCAGTTAACCTTCAGCCGCTCTTTACCAACAGTGAGATGCTGGAGCTGCCAAATACTGATAAATATGGATAAGTGTGAAACGGGGGGGGGACTGCTGGGAACGAGCATGCATGCTCCGTTAACCTGTGGCTGGATGAAGATGAAGATGAATTCACAGACGGGATATTCTGGCTACAGCGAAAACAAGTTAATCTTCTCATATCTCATGAGCTGGAAATAGCTGTTTGTGCATTTATGGTTCAGATGAGTTGATATAACATGTTCTATAAAGTATACAAATTAATTTAATCCTGTCACAGCTTGTACAAGTGCAGACACTAGAGATAAGGTGGAGGTTGGATGTCACTGCATGTTGATCTAAATGCCAACTTGCAACAGACACAACATGTGTTAGTGTTGTGTGTGTGTGTGTGTGTGTTTGTGTGTGTATTTTTATATCTCCAGAGTTGTGGCCGTCTCGTCCTTAAAGTCACTGGAGTACATGCAGACAGAGATAAGAGGAGAAGGACCTGTGGGGCTGATGGAATCTGACCGGGGGCCTGTATTCTGCCACGTTTCTACTCCAGGAATATTCACATTTTCCCATCAGGCTGTTGCTTCATGCGTCTGTTCCCCCCCCATCTGCACCTCCCTCCTCCTGCAGGAGCAGAAGTCTTCATGTAAACATCAGTAGATGGAAACTGACTTCTTCTTAATGTGTGTGTTTGTGTGTGTGTGTGTGTGGTAGGGGGTGTTCAGGCATTATTAATTGTTGTGGGGACTTAAATCAGATTACACATTATGGATACTTGTCCTCTGAAGTCATGAGGACACCATTGTGTGTGTGTGTGTATGTGTGTGTGTGTTTTACTTTCTCCATGCATCTCCCTCTCCTTGGATTTCCTTCCTAAAAGCAACTATCCATTTCCAACCCACACACAGACACAGACACACACACACACACACAGACACACACACTTTAATGGACCAAAGGGCTCCCATGTGTCCACGGGCAGAAAGCCCATCATCCCGTCGTGGTATTACTACTGTATGAAAAATGTATGACGGGATATGATACAGAGCTAAACTCATATCTACACACTTGTGAATTAATCATTTGGGTTTTCAACGCACTCGATAACTTTTTTATCAGTGTTTTCTTTGTGTAGTTTTTTTCGTGAGCTCTCTGTTTCAGTGTTTTGAACCGAGAAGGCATCTTTTTCTTCTTTTACTCTCCCTCCCTCTCTTAGTGTTTATTCCTCCTATCATTCACTTTTTCAATTCAATCCATCCCCCTTTTCTTTAGCCCCAAACAATGGTCCCTCTGTTTGCCCCCCCCCCCCCCCCCCCCGTCCTCCAAACCAAACCCCTGGTGCAAAACTCTCCTCTGCCTTTGTAGCACAAGCTATGACTCAGTAAACACAGGTCTAATCATTTTCTGCCCTTCCAGAAATCCGATTGCCAGCTTCCGGTGCCAAATATTATCAATATTTAATTATACGATTATCTTTTTAGGACACAACACAGATAGCGAAAAAGGGAAAGAGGCTTAAAAAGTCTCCTCCAGTCGGTGGATAATCCTCTTGTCCAAATGGACACCCCCTGCAGCGGTGTCACTGTCCCCCCACCTGACCAAACTCACCTTCTGCAGATTAAACAGAAAACGGGATAATGTTTTTATTTAAATGACTTCCTACCAACTACTTCTTGAAGACCCCCCCCCCGACACACACACACATACACTGCTGCCATGCCTGCCAGGAGATGAATTCACTAGTAGAAAGTGAAAGAAAGAAAGTACCTACACACTTGAATGAAAATAAATAAATAAATAATAAAAAAAACGCACTGGTATTGATTTGTGTCCGGCAGCAGAGGTCAGAACACGTCTCAAACACCAGGGGGACAGTTTTTTTTATCTCCCTTGATCCTTGACCCTACATTTTGGGTGAACCTTCACAAAACTTCCACATAGGCCAATCAAAACTACTCCAATTGAGAGTTTTACATGTGGGTCACTTCTAAAAGCCTGTGGTGGAAGATAAGAGTTGGATAATCCACCAACACATAAACATACAGCACCTTCCTCCAGCGGCTGCACCTCACTGTCAAGAGAATCCCATTGGTCCTTTGACCCCCAGTATGATAAGAGGCAGTGGTTTCTCCTTCAGGTGGAGCAGTGCATTCTTTTCCTTGAAGCGACCATGGCACCTTTAGAATGGAAAGAAAACATGTCCTCCCAAGAAGAAGGTCCCTATCTTGATGGATGATAACGTCTGAGATGACAAACAACCTCCAGCATCTGTTGGGATGATGATTGAAATGAAGACAAAAGTCTTGTTATCCAGAACCAAACTAAAAGGAGGGGTCGAGGAGAGAAGGCAAAGTATAGGCATTTGTCTGGGGTCTTGAGCTGAATGACAATAAACATTAGACCTGATTGTATTCGATGATAAGAATGCTCAGATCAATCAGAGAAGAAGAAGAAGAGGAAGAGGAGACACACAGGATCTGGACACTCGAGTGCAGAACGAGGACAAAGTCGTCTGCAAAGCACAAACAAGAATGTCCCCTTTGTCCCTCTCAAGACCTGAACTACACATTTAGTCCTCAGTCTCATCCGTTTGTACTTTAAGAGGAACCTGAAACCATGCAGCGGTGAATCTCACAGTTTAACACCCGACCACTGAGCCTTGAACACACAGATCCTAGGGTTTCCTGCAAGGAGGCTGATTAATTTTAAGGCTGGAGTCATTCAGTTGTTACTTCCATGGGGCTTCTGGTTCACAATATTGCCCGTCTGTGAAATTATAGCTTTTCCTCTGGAGGCCATTAGGTCCTTGTATTGAATGATCAGCAGGCAAAATAGATCTATTAACCCCGCTGTGATTTTTAATAGCACGACTCTTTGAGAAGCATCCGGGGCCGAACCACTAATGCCAGTATTCAAACCAGTAACCAAGGCCGCTGCAGTCCTAAGTGGCCGCCCTGCTTGTTTCACAGCCAGACATCCGGGGGCTCAGTTACTTGAACTTCTGCGATTTAAAAAATAGATTTAGTTATTAGATATTCACGGTTTTACAGAATATTTTTCTCTTTTTTTAATTTCACATGAACTTTGATTCTATGTGATAAACAGACGGGGAGAGCTGCCAGACGGGGAAGTTATCAGCAGCCAGACGAGTACTTTGTGTGTCTTGATTCTGGAGGAGTCTGGGTCAACATCACTCTCTGTGGCTCTTCCTGTGCTCGGCTGCATTAAGAGCCTTTAGCTCTGAGAGGCTCCGCTGCTGGGGGAGCTCTCTGCGAAGTGGAGCCCCCCCATTAAAAACACACAACTATTATATCCGTGTTGTTGTTGGAGGTGATAAATCAGCGGCTCTGAATAATTTACCAGCATGGAAGCCGGAGCAGAGCGCTGAGAGATTTAAAGGTACTGTGCAGGAGAATGGAAAGCTCTCATCTGTTTGTTTCTCTCTCTCTCTCCCCTTCCTTCTTTCTCTCACTCCCTATGTCACCATCTGTCTCCATATCTCGTCCTCTATTTCCTCTCTCTAACTGGCTTCGGGAGGGGTTCACACTACTGGCCCCCGAACACACACACACACACACACACACACACACACACACACACATCTACACACTCTCTCTATGCAGTGCTGGTGGAATCGTATTTCACCACAGGCTGGGATCTTATCGGGGCCAAACTTTGATTTGGCATATATCAAACTAGCTGTTATCTTAATTATGTTTCCAGACGTTTTCGATCGATAAAGCTTATCTATTGATGGGGATTTCTTGATAGAGATTATCAAAGGAGAGGATGGAATCTGCAGTAACCTCTGTGTGAGGGGCTGCCTCCCATCCGAATCCACAGGAGGCCCGGGATGCACACTTCTTATTGTTATTCTATTTCCAGAAGGTCATCTTTTCAGGATCGGAATCTGAGTCTCGTCTTGAAATGTGGTTTATTCTAGAAGATCTGGAGGAAGCTTAGGTAACACGATGTAACTCGTGCTGAGGAACAGCGCCCCCTGCAGTGACACATCACCATTCATTCTGTCGGGTTCCATGTTCGAGTGTTTTTTATTTATTTTGTGTTTTCCCACTGAAACACAACTGACTGGTGGATATTACCCACAATTCCCAGACCTCCTGAACTCCAACATCTGCTGCTGCCACAAATCCACCAAACTCCATTTAGAAATCTCCATAATTTTAAAAGTTTCCTGATGAACATTGGGGATAAACGCTGGTTTATAATGATTTCAACTTGCAGGACGTGATTCTGATTAAGTTCTTCTCACTGGAGATCGTACTCACTGAGGCTGTACAGCAGAGTCTTGCTTTACAGCAGATTGAAGCCTTAACCTGTTTTTCCCTAAGACTTACTTTTAGAAGTACCTATGCACACGTAGTGGAGCTGACGTCACAAAATGAAAATTAGCAGATTGTGGTTAGAAATGCTCAATCACTTGAGGCCCTTCAGTTCTCGAGTGGAACGTCTGTGGAACATTGAGTCTGACGATAAGTCAACGTGTTACAATATGAAGTGTTTCTCTCACTTTCTCAGGTTTCCTGCGACGTGTCTCCTGTGAAGCTCGACTCCAGCACCAGCAGACGCTTCTCTTGAATAACAAACAGTCTGAGTGGATTTATTTGTCAAATGAGCTTTTTCCTCCTCACCTCCGATCCCTGTTCATCGATGTTTGCTTACTCCTGACTCCAATTAGCTTCTGCTGCTGCCATTAGCCTTGAGGTTGATGTACCTTTTCTCAAACTGCAGAGTTTGAAAGATGTTTTTCAGAATGGAACCAGATCCAGAACGATGGTTTCATCAGATCGAGTTTGTTAAACCTTAGATTGAAGATACAAACAAGTTTTAAGACACAAACACATCATTCTAAAGGACTCACTTTCCTCTCACCACTGAAGATGTTCCCGATATATTTATGTTATAAATCTGATGATATGCTGTGCTTCTTAATTTAGGGGTCTGTTCTAATCAAATCACAACATCAAGTTAACCGCTCCTTGCTCTTCTGTAAAAACATAACAACCAATTACCTCCACCTATCTCCATGGTGTGTAATTAGCAGGTGGGAGGGGGGGGGGGGGGGGGGGGGGGGGGGGTAGGCAGAGCGCCTGATTTAGCATAGTTATGTCTTTAAAGGCCACAGTCATTATAAAGCTGCTTTTCCTTTCTCAAATCTCCACTGACTCAGGAAGAAGTTGTGCTAGAAACGTCTGCATACAGGCTTCCAGGAAATGTACAGTGTCAAAAAACCACCTTGATGGATTTTATTTAAAGACTTTGCAAGTTACAGCAGATTCACTGAGTCCTGTTTTCTGCTTACTGGACAGAGGAGGACACAAACACTGCTGGGTGTGTGTGTGGAGGCCGACTCCCTCCGGGCCACAGGGATGTGTTTATGAGAGTCGGAGGCACTGACTGTAAAAGACTCCAGTGAATGACATTTGTTAGTTGTCGGAATCAGAACTCAGTGGTTTATCAGCTGCTTGAAACCCGAGGTCGGGCGTTGTATAAACACAGCGATGTCTGAGTGGGGGGGTTCCATCGGGGGTGTGAGGTTGTGATGTCCACATGTGAGCTCTCCTCTGAATCCAGGTCAGGACTTGAGACCCTATAACAGCTCCCTGGGTGTCACTTCACCTGCTTCCATTCCATGAAGCATTCCCCGGTCGGAGTTGTTCTGGATCCGCTGGCAGGAGGCGGAATGACCACATTGTGAAAACGCTCAACCGACTGGTTTCATGTTGCACGACTGGTTTTTTTATGACTCATTGACTGTTTGGCTGCACGGCAGATTAAGCAGGACTCAGCTCTGGGTCTTTAGCAGCTGCTGATGTGTTGCCAGCCTGATCCAATGGCCTACTCATGGTCGGCCAGGAGCACTGCACGTTCTCTGGAGGGATCTTATTCAACAGAGTCTCCCAGCCATTCTCTGTGGGACCCCCCCCCCCCCCCCCCCCGAGAGCTGGACACAGTGCATCATGAGAAAAAAGACTTGCAAATAGAGAAAACACGTGCAAAGACAGACAGCATCTCCATTTTCTATTTGCGGTGTCAAATTAAAGATGTCTTCTCAAACATGTTTCATTAACTAAGGTAATAAAAAACAAAGCTCCCGAAGAAAGGGATTCTGTGTTTAAATACATCTGGAAGTTCAAGGTAGATTTCAATTTCATTCTCTTTATGCACTGTACTTAACATACCTGGAAATTCAATTGAACATAAATGACACAAAATACTAACCTGGGGTGTCAGGTCCGAATCAGGTCGGTTAGCACATCCGTACTTAAATGTATGAGATACAGACAATTCCTGCTGCAGATGCATCCTGAGATTGAAATTAATAGAAATATATAATTGGATCTTTTAATTGTCAAGATGCTGCACACGATGAGATGACTTCTACTTTTGGATAAATCTCTAAATCAAAACTGCTCCACTCTCAACACTGTTAGCATCATAAACATGGAGGAGAAAACAGAAGCTGACCAATCATAACTATATCTGACATGTTCTTACATTGCTGATGATGTGAATGCTGAGGTTCTGCAGGAAGCTTCTGCTTTGTTATGACACACGAGCATGAATTGTGTTGAGATGACCGGTCGACATTCAGATCCGCACCCAGAGGACACACTGAGTGACTTTCTGTGTTTGACCTGATATGAACAATACATCATCCCAGTGCTCTCATCCTGACGTGTGACTGTTTGTGAGATGGGACTGAAAGCGTTTGCAGATAAATGTAATGTCACCGTCAGCACAGGGAGGAATCTCACCGCGCCGCTGGGCCGTCAGAACATCCATAAAGTTTTTACAGTCATTGGCAGGCAGAACCTGGGAGAAGCACCTGCCCTGTGAGTGAACCTGAGAGCAGCCTGAATGGATACACACTCTGCAATCACAATAATCAAACCCAACAACTTCCCCAACAGCCACAGCTTGAATTGAATTGTGTGGGAAACACTGATGTATGCTACATTTGTTCAAATGGAAAAATGCAGTTATCACAACCCTGTGGCCTGCACGCATGCAAACACAGCCTCGAGTCTGAAAGGTATTCATGCATGGGCCCATGGAAAAGCTCCTGTGTAATGAAGTGGAAACTTTAATAAGGACTTTACACGGCAGAGATTTGATTCTCTTCGTCTCCCTCACTCAAGCATACCTGCACACACCATTTAATTTAAATCCCACCTAGGTTGAGCGGTCAAGGGGAAGGAACATGTAATGAATATTGGGACATATATTAGCTGTCACAATGGGATGTCCACTTTCTCTTTTTCATCTCCACGCTGGCAATTCTTCAGGGTCGCACGGCCCCTCGCCCCCCCCCCTGAGCTCGAGCTGCTCCTCAGCCTTTGACGCTACCGTCCTTACACCCCGAGATTGTCTAATAGACACGGGGGGGGGGAGACCAGGAGGTGGCAGGAGGAGAGGAACATGGGGAGGGAGGAGGCTTTGACACACATTCTGCCCCTGGTAAAAACCAATAACTCAAGCAGAGGCATTCATGCAGATATTTAGACTTTGGGAATTTGTTGTAATTTTGTAAATTATTTAGTTTTTTATTTGCATCTGCACCAAATTGCACATTATCATATACATAATACTGATTTTTTATTAGAATCAATGCAAACATTCCTCTTTTGGACTACGTGCCATCCTTCCACCCGTTCAATAGAAATCTGTTGTGTAGTTTTGACTCAATCTCTCTGACAATCACAAACCAACTCACCAACAAACAAACTAATGGACATTGATCCCAATTCATGCAAATATCAAGTCTTTCCACTGTGGTTTAAATAGTTTAGAGCTATAAACAATGCAACATAAACAAAGTCCATGTTTTTTCCATTTTCTATTGAAGACATTTAGATCATCTGACTCTGTTTTATTGCAGCGGCACAATAAGTCTATTTCAATACCTGTGTAAATACAGAGAGGAGAGGAAGAGCCACGACTGGTTAAAGTCACATTCTTTCTTTACCCAGTAATTTAATAGCCTGGTGGAATCGTTGCCCTCCTCAGGGTCACAGCGTCTGCACATCGCAGAGGTAAGAATACGAGAGCCACACATGCAGAGGAGAAGAAGAGACACGGGGGTGGAGGGATTGTTACCACAGCGGGGGCACTTGTCCGCCATCGCTCACTGAGACAACCTGTAAGAGAGATCAGGGGAGGTGGAGGAGGAAGAACTGAGAAATGCAGGGGGGGCCGGGCAGGAGAGGGGGGGGGGGGTTTCTTCAAGCTCAGTGGAGCGTTGATGTGTCTCTGTCCAGCTGAGAGCAAAGAGATAGAGAAGCTATCTGCTGCACCGGGGGGGGGGGGGGGGGGGGGGAACAAACAGAGGCCGGAGAGATGGAGGCCGGGGTAGAGAGAGAGAGAGAGAGAGAGAGAGTGGGATATTGATGTGGAGATTAAAACCAACAGAGACAGAACATGGGATTAAGAGAACACTGCAATGAGGAACAGTTGCTCTCAGCATCACTTTGGTCTATTCTGCTGTTTCTGTCTGGGCGGGGGGGGGGTCATGGGGAACCCTGATGCTGCTCCAAGACAAATCAGATCCCACCTGAGAGATCATCTTCTTCTTTATGGCAGTAATACTTGATGAGCAACTTATATTTATCTCAGGTCATAACTGACAGTAGACTGCAAAACAGCAAACCGCCAATAAAGTGTGTACTTTTTTATAATAATGATTATTGGTAAGGAGAGAATGCTTTCAGAGCATTTTACATTCAGTGTCCTCTCGCCCATGATACCTATTATAATATATTAATAACCAGAATATTGTTGGCCAGATAACTGTTTACTTCAGGTAGAGATTTCTACAGAAGTATCGTCTTAAATTTGTCTTATTTTTATTCCAAACTTCAGTCGCAGTCTTATCTCACAGTGCGGCGGCCTTTCTGGTGTGTGTGTGTGTGTGTGTGTGTGTGTGTGTGTGTGGGTGTGTGTGTTGCGATTAAGTGTATGTTGTGAACCTCCACATTATTAAAACATGGAGATTACACATCCTGAATGGGTCCTCTATTCTCCACATTAAATATTCATAGAGAGCAGAGAAGAATGGAGGAGAGAAAGGAGGTCGGAGGAGGAGAAGTCACGGCAGGGGAGAAGATTTGAAGAAGTGAGAGCAGAGGCAAAAACTGGTTTGGTTTTAAACACACAACTCCGGGAAGACACATCAGAGCTATCAAGAAATAAGAGAGGAGCTCAGAAGAATGTTTTTGTATTTATGTATTTATTTCAGTGCTGCAAAAACTCTCATTTAAGGTGAAAAAGATCCATTTCTGAGGTTGAAAGAGTGAAACATATTCTTTTCTATTAGCTTCCATGGTGACGATATGAATTGTAGCTCCGCGGCTAATCTGATGACGGAACGCTCTTCCATGTTTGTTATTAAAAAAGAATGGGAGAAGTGGGCATTAGCTGCTCTGGTGCATTATTCCAAGCATCACATCTCATTACATTCCAACAACCTGGTGATGCTCGGCTGAACCCGCGTTCTATTATGAAGCTGGATTCTTTACCTACGGTGCTTTTTAATTAGGAATTATCCCAGAAACGACTTTGTAATTTGGTTCTAACGACCGAGGAACATTTCATTGCTTAGTTCGTTTGTGTTGAGTTAATAAACTGTCGTCGACTTCCAGATGAATGAGTGAATGACCTGAATCTTGTGTATGTTGGTCAGTTAATATGATTTTTCATGTGCAGCTGACATGTTAGTACCGACTGTCTCCTCCTCTTTCTTTTAGATGTTGAATGGATTTATTAGGAAAGTAGATCACAAACCTCTAACAAGGTTAACGCTCTGTCTTACCATGTGTAAGTAGAGTTTCCCATTAATTATCCACACTGTGTCTTGTTTATTCACATTTCTAATAATAACATCTAATCTCTAACTCGATGTTTTGCTGTGCAGCTGCATTGTGTAGTTGTGTATTTGATGAGTGTCTGCATGGACGGTTATCAATCCTTGCTTATGCTACGATTGATAATGTTTTTACCGTCCATGCAGACATCACTCATCCTGTGCTCTGGACAGTAATAGACTCTCAGAAGTTTGTAATGCAATGATATATAACTTTTTTCATTCCATGTTGTCAGTCAAGTGTTTTTCTTTCAACCACTTAATGAAAGTTGATATTACATCATCATCAGAAGAAGAGGCTGAAATCAGAAGCACTTTGGTTCCGTCTCCACCGACTCTCTCTCTCTCTCTCTCTCTCTCTCTCTCTCTCTCTCTCTCTCTTTCCATCACAATTTTTATACACGAACAGTATTTTCCCATTTATTGCCATAGCTGATCTTTATATTACTGCTCATATAAAAATCAAGTGAAGTCTCTTTAACTCGTCTGGTTTACAGATGACCTGGTTTTATTGGGTTTATTGGTGAATCTAATTTAAAGCTCTTGAGCTAAATCCGGTCGTGGTCGTCTCCAGTTTAACCGGTAATTGGAAAAAAATTCCAAAAACCTCGTTGTAGCACGAAGACGGATGAAGATGAAGATGAAGATTTTTGTGGGTAGATGATAAACTGTGTATGAAGATGGATGACATGACGGCTCACCAAATCATCTTGATCTCCCCCTGGTGGCTGGTTGGAGTAAAACTCATGAACCATGTCTCCTCCATGTTAATGGTTGGGAAACAATACTTTTTCATAAATGACTCCAAATGGCGTCATCTCCATAAAATGGCAGCTTTTCTATACCTGGGATCTTTTGGCCTCATTTTTATACAGTAGGAGGAAGTTATTAAATCATAACAACAATGACATTATTGTTAATAATAAGTAAGATACATAATATGAGATCATAGTAGATGAGAGCCTGCTGCGTGGATGTGCTGGGTCTGGGCTCACTGATGGATGAAGAGAATAACAAATGACACTTCTGTAAAGTTCCTGTTCATTTAGACAATTATAATAATCTAATACATCATCCACAGCTGAGTTTAGGAATAATTCAGAGGAAATAGACCGGTTTTAATTTTCCACCTTCATTATTTACCTTTGGGGGAATCTGGAATTAGCCAGAATTAAGATGGGGTTTGTCGAGAGGAGGAATTTCTTTGTGGTCTTGACAAATAATTGTCCAGCAGCGATAACATGGTAACTGAAAACCAATTTCACCCTCCGTCTCTTTTGAAAACTGGTGCTTTTGCCACAGTTGAGAACGAGCTGTGGATTTTGAACCAATCCTGTAGGTTTTCTATTTCATTTGACCGGTGGCACAAGCACAGAATGACTCGGTTTCCAGTTCACCGGGGAAAACTCTGCATTCATAAAAGATTACCGTGAAATAAAAGTGCAAATGTGTGCGGATGAGATAAAAACAAAATAAGAGGCTTATATAAAGCAAGTCAAAGAAAATACAAACACATCAAAATGGCAAACAATTAAATATTTGGATCTGGATGAAACGGCATCAGACAGACAAGAGAAAGAAACACAATGTAAAACAAAATGCAGAGGTTAATGTTACAGGAAGAAGACAAATCAGGGATGATACATTTTGAAATGTCGAAAAGATGCATTAACAACATCAGGACACATCATATACATCAGTTACAACACGTTTATAAAGTTCAATCTTTAACCAAAGTGTTTTTCTTCCCTACGATGACTGTGAATGTGAACCCTGGAGTCAGTTGGTGACAAACCTGTGTCTCTGTGTGTCTCTTATCCACATCTCCACTGAAGTAAGTCACACTAGTTGGTCAGAGCTTCACTCTACAACACGATAATGACACAAAACATAGCCCCAGGCCGACTCAGGCCCACCTGAGAGGCTCCAGATGATGGACTACACAGCAGAGGCTCCACACGAGCTGCTGCAAACAAACCACAAAGTGCAACACACTTGTGAGAAATGCTGCGACAACATTTGGGACAAAGAGCCTGGATGGGAAACTCAAAGAAATTGTGTTAGGATGGGAGGTTAACTCACTAATTCCTCTGATGCTGAGACGGACATGTGACGAGAGAGGAAGAGTCAGTCTGTTCTCACGGTCGGGATCTTCCATCACAACAACAACAAGCCGTCATTTCACTGGCATGAACCTTTATTTTTAAATCATTCACAATTTGACCACTTACTTTGAAATAAACAAACATGGGAGCATCCTCCTCTAGGTGAAGGGTTAACAGGGCGTCAGGCAATCCATTTCCCATCTGTGGTGACCATCTTTGTATATTCAGCGTGTGTGTCCTTGTGTGTGTGTGTGTGTGTCTGTGTGTGTTCTTGCACTGGGGTTAAACTGAGGAAAATCCATCCACTAAATCAATCACTCTCCATCACGAGCAGATTAAATGTCCACATGATCAGCAGCTCTTGAGGAAACACACACGCACAGGAAGTATAAATAGAGGCATCGCACACAAAATGTGTTTTCAACAAACATCTCTTTGTGCACACACACACACACACACACACAGAGTTGTAATTACATGGGAAGTGCCGTGGCCATTTCTTTACATCGATGTCTCCGTCCAGCAAATGTAAAGATTCAGGAGAACATGAGTCAGGACAGAAATAGTGTTTGATTATCTGTCTCAGTTTGAGTTATTGTGTGTGTGTGTGTGTGTGTGTGTGTTTGTGTGTTCCATCTGGAAGCACAGGGCCCTAAATAGTTCCTCTAATGTAATTACCAGTGTAAAATTGTCACACACACACACACACAGTCACGCACACCACGCTGCCTGGCAGGTCGTTGACAGTGTGATCGGTCGCCCATCACGTTACTGACAGATCATTAGCCAGGAAGCTAGCTACGAAATTAACGTCCTGTGACACCAACATGCAGACACACACACAAACAAACAAACACACACACACACACACACACACATCACTTACACTGGAATAAATGAATGCCCTGCAGTAATAATGCACACGCTTCGAGGGCATGTGATGAAGATTGGTGTCAGGAGAAGCTCGTTCTGTCGTTAGCGTCGCTGCACGTGCACATTT
>NC_070637.1:24697319-24699819 GCF_947347685.1 Pleuronectes platessa
TGCTTCCCCTCCTCTTCCCTCTTGTCTCTGTTATCAGCGTGTGATGCAGTTAATCCGACCGCGGGGCCAGTTCACCAGCGTGAGATGATCTCGTGAGAAACACCCTGGGAAATAAAGCACCACCCTGAAAGACAGACGGACAGAGATGGAACAATCAGAGGAGAAGAAGGTAAAGACACGTGACTGGAGAACGAGAGGAGAGAGAGAGATGGAGTGAATCAAAGAAACACAGAAGGGGGGGATAAGAGGAGGAGGAGGGGAGGTAAAGAGGGAGGAGACAGAGACAAGGAACCGATTCCAGGATCTGATAAGATGATTTTTACATTTCACACATGAGTAGCAGAGCGTTGTGAACATCATGAACATGCAGCCTGGAGGAGCTGGAGCTGCTGCTGTGGATTGGATGTGTGTAGAGTCTCACTGGTTGTTTTCATCTCACAGAACTTAATTGGTTTTATCTATTAAATATGTTTCACGTCAAGAAAACGTCAAGATTCAAGATTGTCTCACATAGTTTTGATGTTTTTTGAGGTTTTTCTAACCGAGGCTGCAGCCATAAAAACACACATACAGATGTACACGTGCACAAATCCCAATTATACAACAAACTTCATAGCAATTAGCCTAAAGATGTGTTGGTAGTATGCAGTGTGTACCTGATCATATTGCAAATACATGTAGTAATAAAGATTCTAATGAATACAATAAGGAAACTAAATAAAATACATAAATAGCCTCCAATAGAAAAGTATTCAAATATATAAATAGGCAACAAAACAAGTACACACACACTCACACATGCACTGTACATATTTGTGTTGTCACTGCAAACAGCTGTTGAAATGAATGGAGACGACTTTCATAGCAGAACAAAAGCTGGAGAAATGCAGCGTCTCTCATTGTCTTGCAGAAGAATTGATCTTCACATAATTCCGGCTTCAGCTTGACGCACATGTTTTGTCTGGTTTTGTCTCTCGTGGCTCCTGAGGAATCATAACTCTGGAGGTGTTTCATAAAGTTTACAGATGTGAATCACTCGTGTGTCGTGTGAAGTCAAACGATCAGCTTCCAAAGCTTCTGAAGAAACCAAGTCTGCAATTCACTTTGCTTTACCTCACTTTACCTTTCTCACCTTATTTTCTCATATCTACATCAAATCCAGATTTAATGGAATTTACACCTTAATCTACACGTCCCGGTCCTGAAGGGGCTTCATGCACTGAAGCTGTATTTCAGCTGGGAGACGTTAAAGCAACAGAGAGAGAGAGAGGCAATCACACATTTACATTTAAACCTGACTAGAAATTCTCATTTTGCTTTAGTTTGTGTCATTAAACTCAGATGCTTTGTTTGTGAAGTGTACAAGCGGAGAGGAAAACCCCCCCGTGCACGGTTCTGTGTTTTTTTCCCCTCTTTCCCAATCTCCCCGAGCATCCCATAATTTCAGGACTGGCATCACTCAGGTAATTTCCTCAGACTTTTCCCACAGCTCCCTCTGGAGCCGTGCAGCTCTTGATGGAAAAGCTGTTTCATATTTAATCCCCACGATAGGAAAACAGATTCTGAAATCAGCGCTGTTTAAGCACTGTGTTCTTCATGTAGCACATAATCCGTCATCATTGATTTGGCTTGGCGAGGCGTTCCCTCTCCATGGGGCGAATCGTCTGATAATAACACTTCCCATCATGTCTGACCAGTAAACAGGTTGTGAAGTGCTGCAGCGTCTTTATGAAGCCGTCTCCGCGCCCCAGCAGACACATACACAGTAATTACTCGATATTAAACCCATCTCATAAGCTGCAGTGATTACAGCTGCAGATCTGGGAACTGCTGCAGTGATATTGTCAAAGAAAGGGAGAGGCTGTGAATGTGTAAACAGGAGAATAAAACCCAGCGTGTGGCACATTAGGATGTTACATGAACGGAGAGTAACACAATAAACACAAAAAAACTGCACAAAGTCAACTGTGGTTTGACTTTAGTTTGGTGTTCTGAGCTTTTATCAAGCAGCTGTATTCTCCTCATTCACGCCCTTCACTGGTGTTAGGATGGTTCTCACGTTCTGTTTGACACTAGAGCAGAATACACAGTGTGAAGTGCAACTAGCAGGAGTTAGCTTCACAGGGACGTCGGCTCCAGACATTGGATTCATGTAAAATCGGATGAAGGGTTTTCACCTCGTCTCCCTCGTCGAGCATTTAGTTTTCTATTTGGATGAAATAACAAATGATAACCTGTTGACTATATTGGAAGAATCTCACCAAAACTAATAACCAGTTTTGTCTCTTCATTATAAAACTGACACAAACTCCTCAAGTTTCGTGTCCATTGGTTCTGAGGAGCTGAAACCAGTTGTTTTACTGGGACCTGGGAACGTGTATCACTATGTTTATATGAGAAGCCATTTGTAGAATAAAGAAATACATTTTTTTAATACAGTATTGCACATCAAGGATATGATTAAAGTAATATCTACTCTAATGTGCATCAAGTTTCAAAA
>NC_070637.1:24704819-24746163 GCF_947347685.1 Pleuronectes platessa
TTTACCTCCCTCTAATTCTCTCCCTCTCTCCATGAGGGAATCTGAACGAGTGTTAAAATGTTACGAGTTGTTTTTCCAGACTCTTCAAACGGCTTCTGAGCTGAAAATGAGATGTAAAATGTCATTTTAAAAACAATAACTAGAGATGTGTTTGACCCTGGTGGCCGCGAGCGCCTGCGGATTCTCAAATAACATTTTTCTGTGTAGAACCAAAAAACCTCCATTTCTCCCACTGAACACCAGTGACTCTGAAATGTATTGTGAATCCTCTCCTCTCCACAGGGGGTAAGTGAGTCTGCTCAGCCACCTTTAGAGGCTTGGATTTAGATTTCTGCAAATCCATGACTCAGACAAGTCCATCAAAAAAAAAAACACGTGGCATGAGAAGAAAACATTCATGAAAATCTACACAAAGAAGGAGAGGAATCGTGTCCACAGATGTTTTACTGTTTAATTCACGTTATGCATGAACAATCGTGATTCTTGTCGAGTGAATGAAGGTGTTGAAGTAATAAACGTGAATCTGACTAACTGGCTGTTTCTCCTTCATCATACATCACTTGAAGTTAGAGCAGATGTGATCTGATGCAATTAAAAGTCGACCAAAATAAAATCATCAAAGCCTTGAATCCTTATCACCCCCAATGCACATGCTTGTAACCAGCCATTAACAAACAGGGTACATTGACCAAAACGGCTTTTATTTCACAATCTCTGTCACGTGGGACCCGGACCCTGAGATGGGGATCCCCGCCGGGCGAGTGACGAGCAGCTGTGTGAGGACCGTCCTCGGTGGTGGGATGAGTCAGGGAGGGCAGATGAGGGCAGATGAGGGCAGATGAGGTCAGAGCAGTGAAGATCAAAGCCCCCATCAGCCACCGAGAGGCGGACGACTTCAAACACACGAGAGTCAGAGAGCTGCTCCCAGACGAAGGGAAGAAATGAGACAAATCAAGAGTCTGGTGACTCGGATTCAAGGTCTCATTCCTCAGGCGGCTGCTATTATTATTCATTTCACTCAAAAGAGCTAGAAACAGCTAAAACAGAGAAAGCACATGACTAGAAATCTAAAATACATTCAAAATAATTGATTATAGATTAAAAGCAGTTTTAAAGATGTGGGTTTCATTTATATTTTTTAAGGTGCACAATAAAGCAAGAATGACACAATCCTTATTACTATATAACACTATAAACAACATTGATCACGTTATGGATCATAAATACACAACATACAGGACACTGCATATTCAGTAGCATTCAATTTTTATGCTTGAGAATTTCTAGAACATGTGAAAAGTTCTGTTGTTTAACAGAGAATAAGAATATGTTAAAATAAATTTATTAAATTGATGATATTGTAAATTTCAACACGTTTTTCCACTTTAATCTTTAATCCTGTGTGATATCAATTCCCCTTCAAATCTCTTATTCAAACTCATCCTGAAATCACATGAATAAAACCCTCGGTCGGCTGAGCACGTTCCCGATAGCAGCCGGAATCTACATTCTACATTTGGTGCAAATTAAACAGGCGGTGGTTCTCGTATGACATGAATATATCAGTCAAGTTTTAAATGCTAATCCTGTTGGTACCAAGGATTTATAATTCAATTTTTGTGCAAATCCAATGACAGATTATGCAGATTTAAAACATTAAAAAGAAAGTTTGTATTCCTTACTCTGCTTGTGCAAATTCTGCACGTGTACTTTTTTAAATTGTTATCTAAAAGTGCAAAAAACACAGTCAAACTTATCTAGAGAATTTAAATCTGGTGCATTCCCTGGCTCCAGTCAGGTGGAGAGTTAGTAACACCTGTCTCATGGGTTGAGAGGATACTTCTTGCAGTCTGATTCCTTTTTGCTGTTTCTACCTGAGTCGCTGTAGCAAACACCTTCCAAACTATAGCTGCACAGCAGGGAGGATGTAACCGGCCTCACACCATTGGAGCTTCCCCCCTTCCTTCTTGGTTTTCCTTCTTGGAGCTCCACCCTCGTCTCTAACAGGCTCTAACACCACCTGAAACATGACCACCGAGATGAAGCAGTAAACAGGAATCAGGTGCCACTTGTCTCACAAGGCGGCTCCCTGCTCCTCGGCTCCTCCCGACTTGTGCTCGGCTTGTGCTCGGCTATCAAACGGGTATTTCTGTTGTTTTCATGCAGTTGAGAGTGACAGCGAAGGAGAGCAAAGATGACAAGCAAGGTCACGAGCTGAATTCCAACCTATTGCTCCTGGAGTGTGGTTGTGTGTGTGGTGGAGCCCGGTGCGAGGCCCGGACGCCTGCAGGTGGATAAACAGATTCCTCTGGTTGCTGAAGGAACACGGTTTGTGTTGGAGTCATGTGAGGTTAGAGTTGACTCACCGGGAGACAGACGAAAACATCAGCGCCTCCCACACTGTCTTCCACAACACGCTCAACTGTCAGACTCTGGATCAGCCGAGCTTCCTCTGCTGTGGCGTGATGGAGGAACAAGAGAGGAGCTCACTGCTGGTTTCAATACGCTGTCATTTTTTAAATATTAAAACTGTGAGATTCAGAAGTAACACTTATTTAACCCTCATCCTTAAACCCTCCCCCTCTGTGGACCCCACTGTCATTTCACTGTCACGGTTTACTGATGCTGACCCTGGGTCTGTCAGCATCCGTGAAAAACAATAAACAAAAACACTCTGAAATATGACGAGTGTCCCGACACCACAGCTTAAATTAAAGCTGCAACACGGACATTTTTTAACATTTAAAACAAAAGTGAATGGATGAATATTCATGTTTTTATTCATAAACATGTATGAGAGCTTTCATCTGGCTTTGAAGATGATGTTTCCACTCCCAAAATTAGTGCTAAAAGATAATTTTGTCCAATAAACTGAAAGAAGTGGACAGTTAATTACAAAACAGCATTTGAGATGAGGATAGTTTCTATGTATTATAAAATAACTCCAGTATTTCCTATTAATAACCTCTCATTAAGAGCTGCATCACGATGTGCAGGTTTAAAGTTAAACACCTGAAAGAGGTCAGTGAAGAAGAAAGAACTTCGGAGCTGCTGCTGCAAAGTCACCATGCCCCCCCCCCCCCCCCCAACCAGCTTTGATCCTACAACGGTTCAAATCAATTGTTCCGAGGATGGAAAAAGGCCTGGAGTCCAAACAGGTGCGGTGAAGTTATGAAACATGGAGGCAAACCCATGTGTATCTTTAAAAAAACACAACAACACAACCTTGAATTCGATCCTGTTTTGTTGACAGGCAGCCAATCGAGGAGGAGGCCAGGAGGAGGGTACTTGTTCTGTTGTCTCTTTTTTTCTGCTTCCAGATATGAGTCAAGTCAAATCCCACTCAGTTACATTTACAAAGCACTAAATCATGTTTGGCATTCACACAGAATGAACTTATCACCGCCCAGGCCCTGCGATCCGGCGGCTCCGGTGTTACATCGACAGTCGGCTCCGGCTCCAGCTCCTCATTGACAGTGACAGAGCGTTCCAGCGCCTCCTCCTCTTCTCCCCTGGTGACCTTGAATTAGCATCGTCCGTTAGCATGAGCCAGATTTACTGTCTGCTCCTCCCCTCCTCCGTCTCCCCTGAGCGCGGCTGCCTCTCACCATAAAGGAGGGTAATGGGGGGGGGGGGGGGGGGGGGTAATGCCAGGTCAACATCCAGCTATCAACGCCGTGTTTTATCCCCGGGTAGTAAACGTTATCGATTCCGTCCTAAAAGTAATGCAACAGTTGTTGGATAGGAAAATGGGTCTTGAAACAAGGCGTCGTAAAGCTGCCAGGAAACGAGGAGACGGACGCTCACAGGAGTTCTGTTTGGTGTTTACCTGAATCACCGGGTGGTGATGTGACCACAGAGCCTCCAGTGTTCAGGGAGATTCACCCAGAGAGATGTGCCGGGGAGCGTGATAACATTTGAAAGGATCTTATTTTCAAAGGAACTGGCTTTCCTGTCAGAAAAGGAATTTTTCCTCAGCCTGAAAAACGTCCCGGTGCACGGAGACAAAACTCAACATGAGATCGAGGACGGATCCAAACCGAGAGGCGACGTCGGGATCTGACTCGGGGATGAAACTAAGTGTGATTGGTTTTGTAATAACGAGTAATCTGCCTGTTGGGGAAATGTAAATAAAGATGCACGACTTGAAGCCTCCCTTAAAAGTGAAGCCAATACATCTTTGCTGCCCCCTGGTGGCTGGCTGCAGTGCAGGTCTTAAACCCTCCAGGCTAGTGGATGGGACATGGACCAGCTAAAACGTCAAACAACATAGTAAATAGACAACTCTCGATGATAGTCTTGAAGCTTCTATTTTCCAAAACATGTCATCACTTATTTCAAACCTAACTTTTCACTAAATTGACCTTTTGAATAAATATTTGGGGGAAAATGGGTCAAACTGTTGCTTTAGATCAGAGTCAGTGTTTGAATTAGTCTTTCTCTGGAGTTTCACATGTGAGGAACAGACACATAACTCTACAGGCTGCACCAGTTCATCATCAAACAACAACTTGGCCCCAAAAACATTTACACTCTTTTTATTCCAGAATCTCTCACTTGACACGACTTTCATTCTCCATCAGCTCGTGATTCAAACTGACATGTCATCCTCATCTGTGTCACTCGGAGGTGGATTCATGTCACATGTCAAAAGCTTCACAGAGACACAAAAACGTTTTTTGAAAGTTCAGAGTCACAACATCCATTAATATACATTCAACTAAAACACAGATTTGACCGAACGTGAACCAAAGTGCTTTATTCCGACCTGATCCCAGGTCTGTGGATGTCAGCCGTGTGCTTTGAACGCCCACAGCCCGGAGAACACATTTCAGCTTTTCATCGTCCAGTTAATCTGTTTCCGACAAAACCTGCAGTCGAGTTGTGTAGACGTTTAATTTTTCTAAGGTTGCAAAAACACTTTACCTGATGCATGCACTCGAAGATTAGAGACACATGCACATGCACCTCATGCCAAGAAAGATGTCTTATAATTCCATTACTGACGGGGGAGCTGAGTGCAAATTATAAAAACGCTTGGGTTTGGATGCTCGTGCCTCACACACACACACACACACACACACACACACACACACACACACACACACACACACACACACACACACACAAGCACACATGCATGCAGGCACACCCAGAGGGATGCCATGTTCCAATTTAGGCTTTTTTCCGACTTGCACAGTTTAACTTCGATTGGCTTCTATTATAAAGCTCGTGCTAGCATGCTAACGCTCTCCACCGCGATCCTGCAGTCAATATCATTTCCATAACCAGCGTGGAGCCGCATTGCTAATAAAGTTAGCATGCTGACATTCTGAGTTCACTGTGTGAGTTAATGCCCCATTCTGAGCCACTGCTGTGGAAGAGCAGGGTCGCACCATACTGGTTCTCCCCACTCCGGGATAATGGTTTTAGTTGGGTTAGTGCAGTCCATTCAAATCCTGCTGTGAACATTGATTTAAGTGTTTACACCCTCGCTCTCTTTGTCTCCCTGTGTGTGTGTGTGTGTGTCTGTGTGTCTGTGTGTGTCTGTGTGTGTGTCGATCTCACCTCCCCAGGTGCATCACGGAGCTCGACAGTCTCTCCGGCCCTGAAGAAAAATGTCACATTACGAAACAAATTGATTCCTCGGTTTTCGCTTCCAGCACATTTCCTGAGAGAGAATCGATTTGCCTCCAAACTAAAAGCAGTGGATGTTCGGTGAATTATTAGAAAACACAAAAATAAATCTTTATGTCATGGTGTGTCCAGTGTGCCTTGTGAATTTAGAGGAATACAGTGAAAAATGTAAATTAAAATAGCAAACATTAACTTAAGAGAAAACACATTGCAAGACAATGACCTAATTAGTTAATTCTCTCCTGTATTTCTGTTGTACTGTGATGACTTCAGTGTGTTCAGTTCATTTCTCTGTCTGATAACAGCAGATGGATATAAACATGTATTCAGGTCACATTTCACTTATTTAACTAATTCTTAGCTTTGGTGTCACTTCCCCCGGTGAATGAATTGACTTTAATGAGACACATTTTCTTCTGGTATTCAGGTTCATCGTCTTATTTGAAAAGATGTTCGTCCTCTAATGTTCAGTTTCCTCAGACTGTCCGATGCTGCAGCTCCTCTTTTCAGCCTCTGTCTGAAACACTCAGTTTTAACCCTTAAATTCAGATCCACACCAAAATGTAAGTTCTTTCTATTTAAGAGTTCTTTCCTGACCCCTTCGACATCATTCCACCAAGTCCTGTGATAATCTGTCCAGGAGTTGTTGTGTAGTAGTTGTCCCTCTTTCTCTCTCCTTGCCTGTAAATGTTCTTGTGTTGAGAGACGCGACCGGAGGACAAACAGAAATCGACGTCCCTGCAGGGAAACCATGAAAGACGTCTCCCACTCAGAGTGTTTAAAGTGAGAGTGTCCTCTGACCTGCACAGCGGCTCCTCACACAGCTGATAATGTATGTCTCGAGCACACACTTTGCATCGCGGCACAGCCTGGGCTTTTATCACGGCACTTATTTCCTGAGTGGAAAGCTGAACCTGTGTCGTGCCATTAAGTAGCTTTATGTTTTTGCCTATAAAAGGAAAAGGCAGCGGAGATTGGTTGCATTAGTGAAATGGTGCCGAAAGTCATGTAAAACACACAAGGCCCGACACTTACACAGCACCCGGGATGGATGTGAAATACGAGAAGCCACGGCTCCTTCTCCCTCAAATGGACTAATTGAGCTTCTCCACTCAGTCTCAACACAAAGCGCTTAATGGATGCTTTTATCCAAGCAGCCTCTGCATAGGATAAGTGCCGACAATGTCACCCTTTCTCCAGGATCCAGAGCAGCTGTGATTTATCAAACGCTCCGGTGTCATCGGGCGACTTAGTGTCGTGTGTCAGCGTTTCATTAAAGCTCCCCGTGGGGCCGCGGGAGTCAAAGTGGGAGGTGGGTTCTCCCCAGGGGGTGAGGAGTGGTCAGGGGTGTAAACGACCCAAATTCATAGATATGGAACGAGGCAGGTGCAGAGAACAGTGTTTCATCCTAGAGATTCAGGGAACAAGGCTGGAATCACAGAACTGAACCAAACACAAACACACAAAGATGACTGTAGAGGTCAAGGTCAAGTTTAAAACCACCACCGTTGACCAATGTGGAGAACATCACGGCATGAGGTTCATGGTCTTCACCCCAACACGATGCTCTATTAAAACAATGTATGCATTGGATCCCATGTGATTGACAGCCACTTCGGTCCAATGGGTGCCCGGTGCAGGTAAAGGTGGGCGTGACCTCCAAATATGTTTACTTCTGTTTTCAAAAAACCAAGATGGCGCCGGACGTAACGTCAAACTCAGCTCACAAACCAACGGGTGATGTCATAGTAAAGAGAATAGTTTTGTCCAGTTTATTTAGTTGACATGACTTTACACAGACTTTTGACTGTGCTGCCCCCCCCCCCCCCCCCCCCCCCCACACTGGAAACTACTCTCTCTCTCTCTTTCACTTTGAGACTAATGCTGTAAAATAAACAAATCAGTTAATCAGAGTGTGAAGTTTTTCCAAAGTCGTCCTGTGTCGGTTTCAGGAAACTGAGGAAAATCGATGCCGACAAGTCATTTCGACAGCGAGATTGAACGAGTGATGTTGTGAGGCCAGAGTGTGTGTTTGTGTGTGTTTGTGTGTGCATGGGGATGGCATTAACTCAGCTGCCCCTGGTGGAGGCAGTCAGAGTAATACATGTTTTAACCCCTGGGTTTATTGTCATTTTAAGAAGCAAATGAAACGTTATCGTCCTCTGAGTGTGCGTGTGCAGCTGGACTCGTTTATAAAGATTTACCTCATCCTCTGCTTTACTCCCAGTTCATTCATATTCTACAGAATCATTAGTCACTGAGATATTAAGAGACCGAAAATGTGTCTTTTTTACTGCGACACAACATTTGGGGCGAATCAACCTAAACGACTGATATCGACACCGACGTAACTTTAATAAATTACTGCTTCAGTTTGCCTCCAGCGCTGAGGGCAAAGAGTTTTTACACATTGAGCTGTTTGTTCAAGTTAATCTGCAGAATGTAGGAGCACGAGGAGGAGGAGGAGGAGGAGGAGGAGGAGGAGGAGGAGGAGGAGGAGGAAGAGAAGGAGGAGGAGGAGGCTCTGCAGCTCTTCTACAACAAAGAGGAAGGCACACACCGAGGTAATCTCTGGCTGAGGTGAGGCTGATTACACAATCCAGAGTGTGTGTAATCCACCAGGTGCATGATGGGAAGCAGCATCTGTTGTGTCACAAGAAAACCTTATGACATCATCCAGAAAGAGCCAGATTCAGAACCCGGTGGTGGATTTACAGTCGACTGTATTGAATAAGTCATGGTTCAGAATAGATGAGGTTATTCCATGTTAGTTTGCTCGATGCACAGGGAAGTTTCTTTCTTTCAGACACTGAACTCCAGATATTCTCTTGAAACCAACTGCAAGATCCTACTAATTCTAGCTGACGTGCACAGAAATCTGGATATTTTCCGGAAAGGCTGCATTTGAGAACACACTAGTCCGAGTCAGTAGTTTCAAACTTTCTGTGGAGTTGTTCCTACTAGAACCTCGAGTAAAATGTCTGGAGAACACAGACAGAGATTTCAACTTCTAGAGCTCTCGGTGATAAGAACAACAAACACGTGATTTCCATAAAATGTCCAGAAAACCAACTGTCTGGACATTTTCCAGAGTTCACGTCTGTAAACGTCCACGTCTGTAAACGTCCACAGTGACTGTGAGTCAGGTTTTGATTCCAGGTCTCAGATTCAGCCCGAGGCCCCAAAAGCAACAGCAGCTTGTTAAAATTCCCTTTTTTTTTGGTGCTTTCCATTCTGACTCTGGTGGTTTTCTTTCCCTCCCTGCTGTCCAATCACACTGGCTCATCACGCAGGTTAGAAGTTATGATTGGAAAGGCATTCAGAGTGTTTTCTAACATGTCACTCAGCCGAGGCAGCTTCTGTGGCCAGATTCTGACAGTTTGCAGAAACCTGCTATTTGTAAGAGCTGAAAACCTTTTTCAGTTTTGCCAAACACAGAAACACACAACGATAACAACTGATAACATCGGCAGAAAACTCACAATTAAAGGTCAAATGGTTTTAAATTCCTTCTTGTAGCGTTGATTTACCAGCGGCGGTAACTAATCTCTCTATTGGGACGTTTTCTCTCTCTTGTCTTTCTCCTGAGGAACGAGCGTCGACTCTTCTCCTCCCGAACTCCGCTCAAAATTCAAGACCACAGATAAAATCAAATAAATAAGAGCAACCTTCACATTTGAAGTCTGCTGCTCTCTCGACTGGGAGCAGCAGACTTTACTACCTGCTGGCGCTCTTCTACCATCTCACCAGGAACAAGCTTCCCTGCCCGCGCTTCTGATCCGTGTCAATGTCGGTTTCCGTGTTTTGGCGGATTTAACATAAAAAAAGAGAGAGAGAGCCGACTCGGTGCCAAACCTGGCGTCTTCCCACCTGGCTCAGAAACACACAGAGCTTCATCGCAGACCCTGAGATTACTGACGCAGGCCTTGGTGAGGTGTCTTTGATAAATGAACCTTCTGGCCTGTGAGCTGGTAACTGCCAGCGGAATGTTCCTGAACACTTCCTCAGTCATCAGGGCTTTCTAATCACAAAGCATTCACCTTCATCCCGCTGCCTCCATCAGCATTTAACACAGCGTGCAGCTGCCGGGGTGTGTGCGGCCTTGTTTCCTGACGTTAGTGCTTTTCTCATGTCTGGCCTTGCCAGCGATCGATCGGCATCTCCTTTGTCTGCAACATTAACAGACTCCGAGGTGCGTGTGTTCCTGCGTGTGTGTGTGTGTGTGTGTGTGAAACCAATATGTTCCGACTTCCAGTGCATTCACCTGCCTGTGTATCCATTACCTGTTCACGCCGAGGAGACGCTCAAGGTGACAGATTCTGCAGGAGAGCGCCGCGCTGACGTCCGATAACCATCTCAGGGTGCGGCAGCAAGGGATGATGGGTAATGACGTTGGCTCGGCGTCATGAGATCAGTATCGGGGACTCGTGAAATAATGTCAGTACACACAAGAGGTCTGTTCAACATCCAGATTGTTGCTCTGTGGTTAAATTTGTTTTTAAAGTGTAATCAGATATTTTTTGTAAGTACACAGGAAATTACAACAGTTGTGTGTGTGTGAGTGTGTGTGTGTGTGTGTGTGTGTGTGTGTGTGTGTTCCAGAGATGTGCAGTTTCAACCTAAATCTACAATTTCTTCTATAATTTTATTGAAGAGGTTAAAAGAAGTCCCATTAAAGAAGCTCTGGGAACTGAGCTGATACGTGGAGTCACTCACATTACATTAGGTCCATTTGGCCGATATGAACCTGCAGCCTCAGGTTTCATCCTCATGCTCTGTTTGCAGTGGCTCTCAGTGTTGGTACAGGCCGTCCCTTTGACATCTACTTAGTGTCAGAGTGTTTGCTGAGTTGCTCCGTCCCTCTGCAGCAGCCACCACGTCCTCCTGCACCACGACTGACTCCGGCCTCGCTCCACCCGGATCAGCATTCATCTCAGGTGGAGCAGTGGTTTTCTCCTGAACTATTAAATGAAGTGAACGTCCTCTGAAGACAGAAATTCATCTTTCACCCTATCAACCTCAGCGACTGATGATTAGTATTCATGTGTGTGACGAGTGGAGCGTTAATGGAGATTCATCTGTTTGCATGTTGCTGCAAACAGGAAGTGCTGCTCAGCCCAAACCTGCAGCCTCAGAGCCACCTTCACACAAACTGCACTGTGTTGTTGAATTACGACATCGGTGTTGTGTTGTGTGTATTCAATCAGATGCTATTTCTTCTGTCTCTATATTCCTGTGGCTTCCTGTGGAGCTAAAGTGCTGATATGAGTCACTGTTCAATGAGCAGCCCCCCCCCCCCCCTTGGCTTTCTCTCCTCAGGGATGCACATGTAACATATTCACTCAAATAGAAACAGGTTGTTGGTTAAACTCCAGGTTTCCAAACATGGCTCAGGGACGGGGTTGACACAAACAACTTAACACCATCAGATCTCTATTTGGATGCATGAATGGTAACGTTAAACCAGGCAGAAATTAGTTTTCCTTTCAAAATACATTTGAAAACTTTAATATATATTTGTCAGGAGCCCTCTGATGTCACCTGAACACTATGCACATGTGACTGGCAGGTGAAAAGGGAGCCGGTGTGTCTTTAATCACCAGAGCCACTCACGTCACATATAAATAATCATATAGTAACTTTTTTAATTTCCCCCGAGAAGTCATTACAGTTTCATCTGGATAAATATACCCATCACCCTTTTTCCCCTTTCACTCCTGAGCTCAGGATCTTCAATAAGCTCTATCTCCACCCCCCTCCCCCACCCCCCCCCCCGCTCTATCTCCACCTCTCCATCTCTTTCTCCTCCACCTCTCCACCACAGCTGTTCTGTGTTCTCAGCCTCTCTATCATTCTTTCTCTCTCTCTTCTGCAATCAGAAGTCCCTCGTTCTCCTGCTGATCTGCGTTGTCAACCTCTCTCTTGACCCCTCTCTCTCTCTCTTCACCTCTCTCTCTCTCCCTCCGCTGCTCTATCACTTCCCTCCAGCTGTGCGATGGCAGGTCGCCGCCCTGTTGTCCATCCTACTTACTGGGTTGCCATGGAGCCCGCGAAGCCAATGGAGATGTGGTTAAACAGAGTTTCGCTTGACTGGAGGATTCATCAATAAAAACCCTGTTAGTGGGAGATCAAACGCACACACACACACACACACACACACACACACACACACACACACACACACACACACACAGACACACAAACATATGCATACATACATGCACTCCATAGATAATAAACTACCAAAGTGCATAACTATGTCAAATATGTCAGTGATTTCCAGATTATCTGCATTAAAATCTACAAAACGATGCCTGATTTCTTATGTATCAGGTGTTTAATGTTTGGTTGAGTTCAGGGACAGAAACCAGAGAGAGGTGAAGTTTTCTTCAGGATCAGAAGTTGTCTATGTTAAAGTCATATCCTCCGGTTCCAGAACTGAAGAAAAACTGAAAACAAAACTGCCCTCTGAAGTTGTGTGTCTCTGGAGCAAACGCACATCACTTCCATGTGTGTTCCTGACAGACGAGGCTCTCAGGACCTCGCCAGCCTCAAAACGTGAACTTCATTCATCATGGAACAAATGGCAGAAGCTGTTGTCTGTGAAGATTCCCTCTGTCATCCAGGTCATGGTTCTTCTTACTGTCAGAAGGGAGGCCAGGTGCTGCAGAGACTCGAGTCAGGTGCTCACATCCAGCAGACCTCATACAGCTACTGATGTTATTCCATCTCTGTCTACGTGGAGGTAGAAGGTCTCCATGTTCCATCTCAGTCCCAGAAGATCCTGAACATCACCATGTGAGGAAAGAGTCATTTCATTAACTTTTTTTATAATTTTTCTATAAAGAGAAATATATTCAGTTCAAAATAAATCTCTGATTGGAAGCTGTTTGCCTTAGGGCAGTGCAAAGTGGATTTGAAAAGAGGAAATGAATAAATAAGTTGATAGATGAACATGTTTGACAGTTTACAAGTCTATCAGCAATAATGTGTATTTGTAGGTGAACTATTCAATTTATTCCTCTAGCGCCAAATTAAAACACTCGTTATCCTTTTCTTTAGGCAATTTATATACTTCCGAAATACTATAGGCGATAAATACAAATCCATGAAGCCTGAAACCTGGATTCTCTCAAATAGACTGTTCTTGTTTCAAAAATGAGTCTGAATTCTATGAGAAAACGAATTTTCCTTTGATTTAAAACGTCAGTAAACATTTCCCTGAAGAGTTCATGATCTCGATCTGTAGTTTCAGGTCTTCTTCAACACAGCATGATATTCATTTTGTAAATTATTGTCCATTTAGAGTCAAATAGACCATAATCTACATCTGCCTCGACCAATAGGAAGAAGAGGACAGAGAGAGACCATGAACAGAACTTGTAACTATTATAATACTGATACTCAAAGATGTAATAATCTTATTATTAGCAATAGCAGCGTTTAAAACCACACCAAGACTAATGGTAGTAAAGATAATAGAGACAATAAGAGATAATGTGGGTAATAATAATAATAGGAGAGAAATTAACATGTAATCTCATATGTGGTCGATTCATTTTCCATCGTTGACTGAGCAAAAGATGTTTCAACACATAAAGTGAGAAGCATTAACGAATCTCATTTGTACCGAGCTGCAGAGCAACTGTTAAAGGGCAAATATGCTAATCAGTATTCTTCTCCGCGAGTATTAATAAAATATCATACGTGATCAAACTCTTTTATATAAGTCCCCTCTTCCGTGTAAGGGAGCGTGTGCTCGGCCAACTCTCCGTTTGAATAATGTAAAAATAAAAAAAAGTTGACTTTTCAAAAAATGGCCCAAAGCTAAAATTAAAGTATAAAAAGCACGGCTCTTCCAGAACTCGTGATGCTGCTGTTCCATCGCTTGTTTTTATTAAACCTGTTTTTGTATCTGCTCCTTTGTCTCTGGCAGTCAAATGTGTTCTGTGAATAAAACCCACTTACAAGGGGAGTCGCAAAGGAAAACCAGAAAAACTTGGTGTCAACAGGAAGTTGAGGGCTGGTGAGGGGGGTGAGAGGGGGTGAGGGGGGGGGGGAGAGACCTTGTGGCTGTTGTTTTATTTCCTGCACAAGAGGCAGTTTTGTTTTTGGGACGAGATACAAACAAGCCGGCGATCGGACTGAACCGATATCTGAGCCGAGAGTTTTTTGATTTTCTAGTCGGCCCCACTTGACTTATTGAGGAAAGTAAAACATTTCCTTTGAGGAAAGAGAGAGAGAGAGAGAGAGAGAGAGAGAGAGAGCGAGAGAGAGAGAGAGAGAGAGAGAGAGAGAGAGAGAGAGAGAGAGAGAGAGAGAAAAGCTGCGATGAGGGGCCCTGAATCCTAGAGAGAGAAACGTTGAGGTGGACGAAAGCAGAAACATGGAGGAGAGAGAGAGAGAGAGAGAGAGAGGGAGAGATAGAGAGAGGGATGGGCTGTGACATCAAGAAGAAAGAGAGGGATGGTTCACGGAAAAACATGAAGAGAATGAAAACCAAACAAAACAACAAAAAGCAGAGCGAGGTCAAAACAAAGATCCAGACAGAGATTTGAACACATGCAGGACGGAGATAACAAACAGACAATTTACAATTTTGCCAAAACCACTAAAAAAAGATGTGTCCGGTGCCGTTTGGATGAGGAACATCTGAATCAAAGAGGAAAACATATGAAAATAATATTCAGAAATTGAGAAAAAGAGAATGTGGAAGATATTTCAGCAAACAGACTGGTGATGTAGATTTGTCCTAAATAGAGGATAATGTTCTGTGATATTTAAATTCTGCATTTCTATCTTTTACTTCTTACCAAACTAAGTAACTAGGCCTTGTTAGCAAATTCATTACGTCAAAACTTGAATTAACTCACTGGCTAATTAATGCAATCGTTAAAAGTCTAGTATTGGCCAATAAATTCGAATTATGAAATATTACAATAATTAAAAGTCCCCTGTCCTGTGTATATTTCTAAAAGCAGACATATTATGTTTTTCTTCCTCAAACATGTTATAAATATTTTTTGTGAATTTGTTGAGATCGGATCTAGAACCGTGTTTCCGACAGAGGCTGAAGAGAAGAGCTGCAGCAACGGACACGATGAGAAAAGTGATTTTATGAGAAATAAAACAATTTACAACGATGAACCTCAACATGGCTCGAGTTTCTGTCTTCAACCGGTTGTTTGAAATCATCATTATGTTTTATTTAAATCAGGATTTTTTGTGAAGCTGCATCTATTCACCTCCTGATTAAAACCCTGAGCAGCAGCAGGTTCTTTGTGGAGTTTAGTTGTAACTAAATAAAGTTTTTTTTCGAACACAGTAACACAACCTTGACTCTATTTGTTTGCATCTAACAATTGTTTTTCACACATTTGCCAAACGGAGCCGGATTCTTCTTCATTGTCTTCCAATTATCAATCAGTGGAGCTGCGTGAACCTCGAGGGCAGGAAGTGAATCACGCAGGATGCACATTTATTACAAACAAAAACAGGGGTGCGCTTGATTTAATGTCATAAACTCCACAGGGAAAATGTGTGTTGGTTATTAAAATGTATGAAGAAGGAACTGTCACGGTTTAGTTTCAGGTGTAGACGCGACACACACATGTATCGGGAACAAGAACAAAGAGAAACACATCTCACAGTTTAACACACATCCTGCTTCTAGTGGATGGGATCCGGCTGTGCAATCACTTTATTAATCTTTTCTAAACACTCTTTGATTGGGACACGTTTACAAAGATAAAATACACAAAAACACAAAAGTCGTGACCAGGAAGTGGAGTTTGTTCTGTGTTGTACGTCACTCACCCTGCAGCCTTTGAACATCGGTGTTATTCAGCATCTCACACACACACACGCTACACACACCTACACATACGCACACACACACACACACAAATATACACACACGTTGATCAGTCATAACATGGAGATCATGGCGAGACCGTCGGAGATCCACTGAAGTAACAGATTGACTCAGTTTGTGTGTGTTTGTGTTGCTGCTTTGATGTGGAGTGAGAAAATGATCAAAGTCTTTTTCTTCGCTCGTTATTTACGCATCAAGATCCCGAAGAGATGGACGTCACTGACTTCACGAGTCCGACTCACACGTAGCTCAAGTGACGACAAGTGATCCTAGACGTGTACTTCATCGGTAGAAGGACTGCACACACACACACACAGACACACACATGGGGGAGACTGTGGAAGGCATTTTCAAGAACATATCTTGAATGTGCTCACAACTGTTCATGCACACACACATCGACAAATAGCTGTAAATACACACAAACACACACACACAACAAAAACACGCACACACACACACACACACAGAGAAGACACATAGATGCTGTCAGTCAAGTAGTTTTGAGCAGATGGAGCCAAGAGAGCTGCTTTCATATCCAGCCAAGTGTGTGTGTGTGTGTGTGTGTGTGTGTGTGTGTGTCTGTGGGGGTGTGTGAAAACAGTAGTGTTCATAATACATTAGCACTTCTAACCCTCTTTCAGCACAGATAATTAATTGTGCATGTGTGAACGAGCGTGTGTGTGTCTGTGTGTGTGTCTGTGTGCCTTTGGGGGATTCCCAGCATTGGGAACATGGTGTCACTGAACAGATTCTGCCAACTCTGAGTGAGTCGTCTTCCAAAGAATTTGTCACATCACACACACACACACGCACACACACACACACACACACACACACACACACACACACACACACACACACACACACACACACACACACACACACTCACGCACACACACACAGAAAGGAAATTTAAATGTAACCAGGACATGAGAGAAAGTGACAAATATGTCTGTAAGTGCGAGTGTGTGTGTGTGTGTGTGTGTGTGTGTTTGTGTGTGGTGTGTATGTGTGTAATCAAATATGTGTCCTCCATTTTAATGTAACTTGTCTCTGATCCCGTGGACGTGTGAAACTCTAATGTTTCATCTGTGTTTTGGACTTGATGTTCTAATGATGCTGTTAGAACATCACATGATGCCCCCCCCCCCCCCCCCCCCGTCCATGAGACCTTCTAGATAGCCAGCTGCACCCCCCCTGCCCTTTGCACTGGAGGCCATTTGCTGAATGGATTGAGATGGTTTCAGCCTGAGTGGTTGAGAAGCTCCCATCAGTGGAGCGGCTTCACTGGACCAGAGCTGACCAGGTCTGCAGGATTGAAGATTCCCTCTCATTGGAAAACGATTGTCTGCTAATGGGATTCCTCCAGAACTCACCGCTCCCACCAGGTTAAAGCAATCTCCTCACCGGTCTCTATGAGCCTGTCTCAGACCAAGTCGGCTCTCGTTAGCCTCATTATTCAGCTCCGATACCTGGAGTCCCTCCCTCACCCTCTCTTTAATCCTGCAGCTGCGTGGGAATGATGAGTGTTCATTTGTCTGGAGCGCGCTCAACGCCTCACCTGCTATCTGCTGCTTTGATATTGAAAAGTCAAGTGATCTAATCATGTCAGGCTCGTGTGCAGGGTTCTCTGTAGCACCTGCTTCTTCTTCTTCTTCTTCTTCTTCTTCTTCTTCTTCTTCTTCTTCTTCTTCTTCTTCTTCTTCTTCTTCTTCTTCTTCTTCCTCCGGTCTCCCTCTGTCAGTGCGTCTCTGTAGATTCCTCCCAGCTGTCACCCGTGTTGGTTGGAGCTGCAGCGAGTCTTTAATGAGGGGTCCAAAGTTGAGCGCTGCATATTCAGATCTCACAGCTCAGCTCCTGCAGCCGCTCTGTGAACACGCAGCTGTTAGCGAGGAAATGTAAAGCGTGCTAATGTATGCAAGCAGTATGCTCATAGATATCTGGACGGGGCTCAGCCAATGTGTGTTTGTGTGTTTGTAAGATATTATCCTTTTTATCCTGTTGTGTAGTTTTGAGTCCGTCCTGTTCTGTGTTGCTCTCCCTGAACGTGTTCTCCTGTGGACGTGTTGTGATGTTGTCGTTCAAACAGACACTTGTTTCCTCCACTCGTCTCTTGTACAATCAAAGTCTTCAGCAGCGACACTAAACTTATCCATCGACACCATCACAGTTTTACTTTTCAGCGCAAACTTGAATGAGAGCATCAAACTTAAGGAGCTGAAATCACAGTAAAGTATTAGAGACACTAACCATATGTTAACATCCAGGTCTTATATCGATCTTTAATGTTTTAGTGTAACGCACAGAACAAAATATTCAGCTGCGACTGGTTTGTTTTAAAAAACTCAGATTTTACATCTGGGATCAAAAACTACCAGAAGGATGTTTATTTCTTTATTATTCATTTTGGATATGATTTAATTTGATTCTCAGGGATGGAGAGCCCGAGTCAACAAAGTCTAAGATTGACTGGACATTTGATTTGATAACATTTTCTCAAGAGTCTTTCATTATGTACACAGACAATCCTGTTTAATTAGAGAAGATAGACGGATCAGAACCATTCACACGGATATACTACGTCCATGCACTTTAGTTTATAAAACCACATTTAAAAATGAAGTGAATCTTTATCCAATTCATCCATTTAGCTTTGTATCCTCCCCCGTCCAAACTAAGACACATACAAATACAGGTGATGTGACCTGTCTTCTACACTAGAGAGAGGGAGCCATCTTGTTTTTCGTACACCACGTAACAAGGAGGGGCAGTTTTACAAAAAGGCCTTTTCTAAAGTTTCCTCTATTGGAAACCGTTTGTTCTGTGAAACGTATTCACGACGCCCGCCACCGTCTCTCCTGTGCGCTGTGAGCCATGCATTCTAATACACGGTCACCAAATGAGAGAATTAATAATTGACATCCTGCATGAGGAAGCTCTAATAATGTTGTGTCTGAGCCAGCAGCCCCTCGGGGGGGAAATAAACAATCTATTTATTAAATACAAGCCACCATGATGAAGGTTATTATGCTCGGTCACACGGATGAAACCGGTTCCTGTTTTTTTTACATTTCTAAAGCAGATCCTGCAAAACACAAGCTGCTCTGCACACAAGTGATTTTTCTGCATTTGCAAGTTACTGTTGAGGATAAAATGTTCTGTCTCTCTATGAGTTAGATGGATTTATACTTATATTTCTGCAGGAACAGTAATAAATACGGTTGAGAAAGTAACAAGGCTCTGCTGATTTAAAATTACATGGCTACACTATCTATGTATGTGTGTGTCTGTGTGTGTGTGTGTGTGGCCTGAGGCAGAGAGGATATGACTTGGCGTGTTATTGATCACACACAGGTAATCACCGGCTCTGATCCTTAATTACACATATAGATTACCTGAGGACGCAGCAGCATCATCAGCAGCGTCTGTACGACCTTCAATGAAAGTGACAAGGTCATCGCAATGACAGCCCCAGTAAAACCAGTGCAGACGAGGCCCAGTCGATACAGTGGAGGCCCCCGGTGTCACAGCCGCTCCCCCGATAAGGAAGAAGATAATTCATGATAACAACTGAAATAATCCCAGTCATAATTCACCGCACAGACTGGGAGTGGGGCCAATGAACACCCTGCTTATCCAATGTGAATAACCGACTGGGTGAAAGGAGCAAATAGACGTTTTCACAGGATCTACTTTGTCTTAGCTTCATGATGTGATGAGTGTTTCCTCTTGGATTTCTGTGAAAGAACAAAAAAATACATAAAGGGAATCCTGACATTTGTTATTTTGCGGTTTCCTTCCACGTTGGTGGCCACCAGTGAATATAAAGGGTTTTAATGTCCCAGTGAATCAGTCATCGGCTGCTTCACAGCTCCCTGCCAGATACATGCATTCCTCGACGACTGCCACCAAGTCATCCAAGACCGAACTGCCCCAGTGTGGAGGTGAACGCTGCAGCAGTGGTTTGTTGGAATCCCAGTTAATTAAAGGCTGTGATATGAACCCGGGGTGAGACCTGTGGTTTGAAATGCACGTCTCCTTCTGCTCGCTCCACATTTATGTTCATTACATCTCACATGTATCCCTCCACGTCCTGTCCTCCCAGAGTCCTCATGATAAACACCTCAGCTCCATCAATAACAAAGAAAGACTCACACAAGGTTACTGGGAAGAAATAGAGTCACACAAATATTCTCTCAAAAGCACCTGGTGTTTGTTTTCTAATCACATCTCATCTGCTTTAAATCTTTCCAAAACATCCTTTTCTTACAAAGATAAAGGATTTAGATTGAAATCTGTTGTGCGTGTGTGTGTGTGTGTGTGTGTGTGTGTGTCTGTGTCACATCACTCACTGAGTGCCAGACAAAATCAGTTTATAAACCCAGACAGGCCTGGAGCCAAGCCAGTTAATTTGCGTGGGAGCTTGTGTTTGTCTCCATCTTGTGTTAGTGTGTACCTCACATCAGAGCCCTGCTGCTCCTGCTGCGCATGGATCCGTCTCTGCTTCTGCAAACACTAGTTTGAAACACAGACACTTAGTCCTTCAAATCTAACAATGCAATAAAAATGTGAGAGATGAATTATCCCTGATAACTTTGATTTGAGTGTTTTCATGGAAGTTCTGCAGATTCTATCTGACCTCAGATCTGCACTGAAGTATGGAATCTCTTTTCCAGAGATTTTCTGGAGGGGCTGTTTGTGAGAAAACAAATTTCCAATTCAGTTTCTGTGGACATTAAGTAAAATGCACAAAAAATGTCAGTGTGAGAAAACAGCAGGAACAAGTCAGACGTGAATCATGAAGAAGATGAGTACCTCTTACCTCCACCTCCGGATGAAGAGGACGACCACAAAAGTGATTTCTGCAGCACAATGAATACGTCATGTCCTCCTGCTGCTCCACCCAGGCCCCCCCCCCCCCCATCCTGAATCAACGAACACAATCGTGTCTGAAAACGACGACATAGACGCACAAATCTGCTCGTGCAAAATGGCCTCAAATCCCTGTGTCATTGTACAAAAGCAACAAGAGCTGTCTCTCCCTCCGCTGCTTTGTTTTCCCTCTTTTGCACATTTCACTCTCTTTAATAAGTTTGTGTTGTGATGTCTGTGATTTCCCCCGACTCTCTCTCTCTCTCTCTCTCTCTCTCTCTCTCCCTCAGTGTGACGGCTCTGCAGCGTGACACTGTTCTGGTGTCAGTGTTTCTCCCTCAGCTTTCACTCTCGGCTTGTAAGAGCTTAACCAGCGGCTCCCTGTGAGCCCGAGTGTAATTACAACAACACAACATCAGCTCGGCTGTTTTGTCTGACAACAAAACCGCTTCGCAGACAACGACATGGTAGCTGTATTCAATTGAGTGTGTGTGTGTTGTATGTGTGTCATATTTGTGTGCTCATGCAGTGCTTATGATGAATAGATAGACATGTGTGACCTCGTTGTTCTTGTTGTTTATTTCCACTTCTTTCAGTGTATTTAATCAAGTTACTTTATTACATGTACAGTGTGTGTGAGCATTAAGCAATACAGCAGAAATCAGAAAGTTGTTTATTTAATTCGCTGAGCTTAACGAGGTGTTGTGCTCCACCACCACCAGTTTAATACTTTACACCCAACTTTTACATTACATTTTTGAATTTACTTTATTAAAACTAATAAGAACATTCGGCGCACGTGTCGCTCTGAATCCACAAAGTGACGTTGACGTAAAGATCGTGAAGCGGTGATGAAGATGAGATGAATCTGTGATGAAGATGTGATGAAGATGAAATGAAGATGAAGCTTTGATGAAGATGAGATGAAGATGAGATGAAGATGAGATGAAGATGAGATGAAGCTGTGATGGAGATGAGATGAAGCTGTGATGAAGATGAGATGAAGATGAGATGAATATGTGATGAAGATCAGATGAAGATGAGATGAAGATGAGATGAAGATGAAATGAAGATGAGATGAAGATGAAATGAAGATGAGATGAAGATGAAATGAAGATGAGATGAAGATGAGAAGAAGATGAAGATGAGATGAAGATGAGATGAATATGTGATGAAGATGAGATGAAGATGAGATGAAGATGAAATGAAGATGAGATGAAGATGAGATGAAGATGAGATGAATATGTGATGAAGATCAGATGAAGATGAGATGAAGATGAGATGAAGATGAAATGAAGATGAGATGAAGATGAGATGAAGATGAGATGAAGATGAAGATGAGATGAAGATGAGATGAAGATGAGATGAAGTGGTGATGAATATGTGATGAAGATGAGATGAAGATGAATCTGTGCGTGACCATCTTCTGTAAGTGCGACAAAGTTGATGATTATAGTACACAGCAGAAACATTTGCTGCTTTTTGATCGACTCTACACTTTGTGTTACAACTTCCATGTTTTCCCCACAACCTGACACCTAGAGGAACACGTGAAAGCACATTGAGCTCAGACCGGATTAGAAACAAACTTTTTCCCAAAGACACAAAACTGAAGTGATTTCCCGTCACTTCTGCTCAGAGGACTCATCTCTGCTGTCGCTGCTCTCATGCAAAACAAACCCACGTCCTGACTTAGCTCCAGATAACAGTAATTTGCGGGGGGCGGGGGGGGGGGGGGGGGGGGGGTTGTAATGGTGTGTCTGACGTGATGAATCCACATCAGAACCACATGGTTCAGAACCAGCGCAGGTGTTTAAATAGCTCTTTCCCCTCGGATTCAGCTTCTATCTCCAGGTGACGGCTGATAGGAGTGATTTACTGTACGCTCATATCTCCAGTGCAGCAGAATAACAGAGCATCACAAGTGAAGGCATCATTCAGGAAGGATAGTTTGCAGAATCGGTTTTCCCCTTTTTTTTTTCCCAAATGGAAATATTAGTGTAAAAGTGGCGTTTTACTGGGATTCAGCTTTTTATTTATTCATGGTGCTCGTTTGTCAGCGGTTCAGCCGAGGTTGTGGTTTCCTCCCACCGCCCCCCCCCCCCCGCTTGATTCCAAACTGTCATTAAAGATGTAGAAGTGTGAGAAATCCTGTCTAATGTTATATGTATGTAAAGCTGGAGTCCCTTTATAACCCCGTGATAAATATCTAGGACGGGAGGGAAGGAGGGAAGAGTGAATTAAACTCATGTATAAATGATTGTGTGGGTTTAATGAATGTAGTGTGTGGAGAAAGAAGATGCAGGGATGGGAAGGAGAGAAGAGAGGGAAGTGATGGTGAATGAAGAGCAGGGAGGACCAACCAGGGAAACTTGATTTAAAGACGGAGAGAGAGGTGAAAGAAAGGATCAAGTAAGAAGGGATGAACGAGATGGAAATAAACCTGCGCTCAGAGAAAGAACCATCATCGGCTGAGTAGGATTTCATAAGGAACTGATCTGAGCGCTGAGGCCTGTGTGATAAAATGTCCTTTGCATGGCAGACATTTTGGGACTTTGATGGTTCCAGACAGAGGAATTGAATTTGATTGTTCTCCGTCAACCTTTGAGACAAACGAGCGTCTCGTTTATAAAAACACGGAGAGAGAGAAAGAAAGAGAAAACAAAGTCAGTAGCTGGCGTGTGAATCACTGACTTGATATAGAACCTGTCTCTCTGGAGCGTGAAGTAAGCAAATAAATAAAAACTGTTTTCCTATCAGCGCCGTGCTGCCAGTGAGATATTAACAAGGATTCATCAAACCAGACAACTGTGCAGAGCTGATTTCAGATCTGTTTTTCCACATAAGGTATTTAGGTTCGTCTGCAGCCATCTGGTGGGAGATGCTACCTGGAAACAGCAGAACACAGATGAGCGATGGGAGAATCGTTTGGTATTTAACTTTAAACTTGTTCTGGTTCGAGTGGGGGACTCGGGATCCTGTGGATTTAATCTCAAACGTAGAGGAAGTCTGATTTTACATGAGGTTTATCCAAAAACTGTATTTTCTCAGGTTTGATTTGTGTCCATACGTTGATTCTTCATTCATCTCTTATAATTTGCTAACATCATAGAATTTTACAGCAAAATCTGGTTTGAAGACTCGTCCTGCATTAAAAGGTGTTTGTTCATTTTGCATCTGTTTTACATTCTGTCTGTTGCTGACGAGCAAACAGGGACATTCTGATTAATTGGTTTAATCCATAGTTGTCAAATCCGCCATTAACTCTATAGCTATAGTTCACATTCAAATGATAACTTATATAAAGCCTCTTTGGACAGCCTCACCCATGCTCTGACCTTTGGGGTCACGTCACTTTGTGCTGAAGTCAAACACAGACGTCCGGTCGGCATCGAGAGGTCGACCCGAGCAGCGAGGCTCATCTGAGAGGCAGAGGCAAGAAGGCAGGTCGGGTACAGACAGCCGCTCTAAACCCAGGTGGCAGATCACAGACAGGCCGACAGGAACAGAAAGCACACAAACAGGAGCGGCACAAAGCAGCACAGACAACACTGACAGTAACGCAAAGCACGACTGACAAACTGGGCGGAATGGGGAGCGGCAGAGTGGCTGCATGTATACACTGATGTGGACAGATGAGGACAGATGTGGGAATAAGGGACAGATGTGCAGCGCGGTCAGGTGACTGGCAGGCGGGGGGGCGGTGGGGGGGGGGGGGGGACCTGTTGAGAGCAGCCGGTGACGAGATGTGGAACGACAGAGACCACGAGGAACACGAGAGGCATTTCTGAATCTTCTTGTCTGAAGTCGAGTTCTCACACGTTTGTGAAATGTCCCCGAGCGTCCTCCACCCCCCCCCCCCCCGAGTGTTGTCGCTGGTTTGTGTGAATACATCGATACATGGCAGCCTGACCAACATCTCTATTACATTTTATAAGATATTATCCATTTACATTTTTGAATATCTGGTGCATCAACTAAAATAATGAGTATTGAAAGAGACATGAAGATCGACAGGTGAGAGAAGACTGACTGGCAATGAATAGGCAATTCAATTTCCATGAGTTGTAAAGTTGTGTTGTTGAAGTGTTGCCACCTTGTGTTGTTGCATTTGTAAATCATAAAAAAGTAAAGTCCGTAACTCCAACTCTGTTTTTAGAGGAATGCAAGTTTCCGGCTACAAACACAAAATTATATATTATAAGTCTTTCTAAAGAATTTCAAGGTAAAACTTCATATTTGGGGTCAGATATAATAATTACTACATGATCCTTCTGAGGAGGAGTTGTACTCAGGTCGGATACAACTTCACAGAACTGGAAACCCTTCATCTAATATTACCTTTTCTATATTCACCCATTAAAAAACTGTAAGATTATAACATGTTCTGTCACTCGGGGACATCCTGAAGAAAATTGCTGAAAGTGAAAACCTGATTTAAACAATCTTCCAGCAGCCGGATGAAGGTGGAGAGAAACTTCTCTGGCTCAAGGGCTCAGGAAGCAGGAGGTTAAAAACCCACGAGACTCAATGAGCAGCTTCATGAAGAGACTTTGAGTCGTCTTCTGTGTGTGAAGACAACAACCTGGTAATGAACTGTCAATTAGTGCGGCTAACAAGTGTAACAAGATGAGACACAGACACACACAGTGCACGTGCATGTGTCAGCAGTGAGGAACAACGAGTGTGTGTGTGTCTGTGTGCGTGCGCTGGATGTTTTGTCTTCACGTGTGTGTCAGTGTTGGTTTTGAATCTTAGTGGACAGGTGTGCGTTTGTGGGTCTCTGTGTGTGTTGATGTGCCGAGACAGGGCGAGCATCACTTGACTTTACTGTGGAGACATACTTTGTGTTTGTGTGTGTGTGTGTGTGTGTGTGTGTGTGTGTGTGTGTGTGTGTGTGTGTGTGTGTGTGTGTGTGAATTGCTAATGAAGCTAACAAGAGATGACCTCTGTGTGCGGCAGTGAGGAGATGGAGAGAGATTATGTGCATCAGTTCATTTTGGTGTGTGTGAGTGTGTGTGTGTGTGTGTGTGTGTGTGTGTGTGTGTGTGTGTGTGTGTGTGTTTGAGTGTGTTTGAGTGTGTGTGTGTGTTTGTGCGACTAAGCAGTAAAGACACAAATGTCATCTTGCAGAGCCTCGGAATCAGCAGAGTCACTGTAAATCTCTTCCCGTCTGACCCCTGTCTCCATCTGCTGTTTATCCGTTTGGCTCGAGTCAGTCGATGTGTGTGGAAGCTGCAGCGTCCAGCGAGTCTCTGAAACATCGATTTAAAGTGAGGCCGACGTCAATATGAGGAAAAAAACCTGATCCTCCATCGAGTTATCACAAAAAAAACAACAGACACAGTCTCAATCACTGTCGCTGGAGTCGATCCAAAGGTACAGGGGACGTGTAATCCAATGGGAACCAGGTCAACTTCACTACTTTACTATGTGACTTGAATTTAAAGAGGCATCACGATCACTTACAGAAAGATGCAAGTTGGCAAAACCTGACGACTTTTCTCCAGACGGCAGAAATTGAGGTGAACACACAAACAAATCCATATTTATGCAAAAGCTCAACTTCACAGCTTCCACTGACAAATTGGAGGTGAAATGACAGGAACGTTAAGCTGCTGGTGTTTCCAGCTAACTCCTACACAGCTGGTACGTTAGAAGATTGGAGCATCAACACATGGCTTCAAAATAAAAGACTAAGACATCTCAGCTTGTCACAGGAAGTTGAAGTTTTTCATTTCCTCTTTACCTGATGATTTGTTTCTTCTTAAATTAACCTTTTGCTTTTTTAGCTTTTTTTCTGTCTTTTCACATCCTTCATTCCTCTCTCGTCCGTGTGTGTGTGTGTGTGTGTCTGTGTGTGTGTGTGTGTTTGTGTTGCCAGGTAACCTGTCTGTGGAGCAATGGAGGTTAATGAGGGGAGACAGCATCAGGCTCCAGATCCCTTTAATAAACCCCGTCAGCTCTGCCCGTCTGGTGCATGCCAATGAGTTCCCCCGATGTGCTGCTGCACCCGACTCGGTGGAGACGGAGAAGAGAAAGAAGGGAAATGAGGCTCAGATCTTAAAAAAACAAACTGTGAATGGCTTGAAAAACGAGTTTGAGAGTTTGCAGGTCAGTTTGTTATCAGCGGCAGACGAGGACAGTGACAGCGACAGGATTTATTCATATGGAGTCGAGCGGTTTTGGAGGAAATGAGATTATAATGGACCAAATTAGATAAAACTCTCATAATATGTATAGGGGGGAATTAGGAAGTAGATAAGAGCAATACATTTCAGATATAATAACACATTGTTAATGTCGTACATTAATCACCTCCCTCCAATTATGTGGTCGATTTGTAGAAAAGGGTAAATAGATTAAAAAAAGAAAGATTATTCAGGATGAGTTTCACAGTTTCTGGGATAAAACTTTAGTGCAAAACTAATTTAAACAATCTAACGCAAGTCCATGTTCTGCACACGTATGTTCACACTGGAGATCAAAGCCGTCCTGAGTGAGTCGACCCAGCAGAGGACTCGAGAAGCGAAGTGGGGGAAACATTCTGGGTTCTACACCGACAGGAAAGTAAGACTCAACTTTATACCATGTAGTGGAGGAGGAGGAACCACAGGTCAACTTCAACTGGACAAACTGGGAGATAACCCCAAGTCGTATCAGAGAGATTTGGAAGATTTTCCAGACAGTAAGGTTCTTATCAGTAATGCCTGTTGCATCATGGGAAGTGTGGGATCAAGATAAATTCAGAGCTGGGCCCATTTCATCAACTCAAAGCAGAACTTAATCCAAACTGTGAAACTTCTGCAGGACTTTTATTAATCCTAAACCAGGGAACTTTTGAATTCATCATTTCAGATATTCTTCACTGCATCTTATACTTTAACATAACGTGGGTGATGATGAGTATTTCTCTGTGTTGACAGAAACATTTGCATAAGATGCATTTCCTCCTTGCTCCTCTCTCTCTCTCTCTCTCTCTCTCTCTCTCTCTCTCTCTCTCTCTCTCTCTCTCTCTCTCTCTCTCTCTCTCTCTCTCTCTGTGCTTTGCAGACTTGTGTTGTCTGGTAGCACAGACTCCCTGAATAACTCGACCCCCTGAGGAGGACGAGTCGCTGTGCTTCCATGTCCCGTGTTTCCATCTGCTCGTCCTGACAGAGTCTGTGTTTCAACCCCCCCCCCCCCCCCCCCCCCCCCCCCCCCCCCACAGAGGTGTGATCACAGAACGTCTTCAGGTGATGTGATGCAGAGCTGAGCTGGAGAAGGTGTCAGTGTTCTGTGCAGAGCTGTAGAAACAGAGGAATTTACAATTACCAAACTCTACCCCAATGTTTCAGTGCACATGATAACACAGATGTGGTGGTTTTAACAGATTCTAACAGACCTCAGAACAGTTTTTCAAATGTTCAGAGGTCATCTGTCCTTGAACAGTCTGTGATATTGAGATTAATTGAGATAATTCTTTATCTTTAATTTTCTATACCAATGCTTTTATAGATTTGATGGATCCTGATCCTTTCACCTTAACTCTGGCTCTTTTCAATCTGCTCGGTTCTGCAGACGTCAGTGAGAAGGAAATGCTTTGCAGGGATTTACAAGCAGAAATCCTCATTTCTTTCCAGAGCAGCAGAGGTCATCTATCGCTCTGCTGCGAGAGGGAAGATCCTGTCGGCTGCTTCATTCGTGGAAAACAGAGATATTCAGTTACAGCATCTCATGTAGTTCATGAAAACAGCTCAACAGGCCTGAGACCTTCACTTGAACACCATCAGGAGTCAGACATCTTTCTGTCAGTGGTCACGTAGCCACAGGACGAGGAGATACGAGGGGAAGAGGAGAAGATGGAGAAGAAAGGAGGTGATGAAGATGAGCGGGTGGAAGAGGGGATGAGTGGGGAGACGTAATGATGCAAGGACCCAAGATAAGTGACTGCCATCTGATGTTGGCATGCACCAAACACACACACACACACACAAACACACACACACACACACACACACACCTACACACACACACACACACACTAACCAGTTGCATAGAGCCCCTGAGCTACATGAAAAATGTTCGCTCTTTTCTCAGCTTGTTTACAACAGTGGCACTTTTCAATTAGCTGGGCAAATGCACACACACACACACACACACACACACACACACACACACACACACACACACACTGGAAGCCTATGTGTCAGTAGAGAGAACAACAGAGGCTGTAAAACAGATGAGCTGCTGCACAGGAACATACACACACTTCTCACATGGAGGCAGTAAATTGGATGGAGCCCACAGATGCAGATGGATTTCTGAAGAACGTGAATCTTCTGAGGATTCTTCCAGAGACTCTTCCCTCGTGTCACGATTCAATCAAACACACTAATTGGTAAATCCCTATAAGCACATGATGATATGATTCATTTTTTCATGTCCTGCAGTGTGTGTAAGTACCTTCTATAATAACTCATTTAGAAAAGAAAATACTTTGTGGGGGGGACGAGTAAAAACATCTGGCTTGAGAATTAATACAATCGTTCCTCAGCACAGACACACACGGGTTCTTATCGTTTTATGTTTCTACGAGAAAATGAAAAGAAAATGTAATTTCTCTAAAAACCACTTTGTCTCTCAGATGTGTTTTTGACCTGATCTCCTTTTGATTACTAATCAAATCACTATGTCACGTTTCTCATTCTGCAAACGTCCCTGAAAGGTGTGAGGCCATGGTTGTGTTATAAGAATAATTACTGTGTGAGTGTGTGTGTGTGTGTGTGTGTGTGTGTGTGTGTGTGTGTGTGTGTGTGTCTGCTGACATGACTTTATTTTCACATGCTGACAGAATCACTGCGTTATCTCCAGGAAAACAACTCTTTCATCTTCTCTTAGTTTATTCATTTAGTTTAATATGAAGAAAGATGTTTTTTTTCAATGGGGAGACCATTTTGCTTTCTGTCGATAAATCAAAATGTTGTCAGTCACTTTGTTGTTGTGTGAAAATGCCAAACAGATGACAGATGTGATTAACACCTGCCCTCAGTGAAATGATATTGTGTGTGTTATCCATAAACCGGTGATTATATAATGGAGGAAACTCTGATCCAGACTAAAATGATAATCTAAATACATAAACATGCTGTGGAAGCTTCAGTCACATGAGGTGGTTTAGAAAACAAGATGTACGCTACACATTTATGTTTTGTCGTAAAAGAAACACACAAACTACAACCTCTGTGAACATGACTTCAACCAATGACTCACACCAGTCAGGAACAGAAAAGACAAAGATATTAAAGAAAATACTACGACATTGTTTTGATCTATATTTGGCAAATTTCACGCGATTAACTGGGAACAGATATTTATGATTCACGATCATCAGTCTCAAGCAGCTTTTCCGTGTTTTCTTTATTTGTGGATCCAGTTTCTTGACGTCACTAAAGACCGATGTGTCATCCTGTCGATGTGTTTCCAGTCACCAGAAGCTTTATCTGTTTTCAGTTCCAGTTAAATTGAGCTTGATAAAATAAAAACCCTGAGTTGACTCATAACGAGCGGTTTAGCCGAGTCGGCCTCATGGTGATAATTGATTTTAATGGATTTGAAGATGACGTGTTAATCACTAAAACCTCTTTTGGCTCCAGCCTTGGAAACCGATGTTAGTTTCTGAATGAGCAGCTGCTTTCTTTAAACATTTACCTTCATGTTGCATTTTACAAAATTAACCTTTAAATATCCTCTGTTAATGTTTCCTTTCTCTCTTTTAACAGAAGCCTTTCCATTAGTTCCCAAACTGACTCTATTCCACTCGTATGCAAACCAGGGAACGTTTCCACTTAAGCTTCTGTTAAAAGCTTGACTGGCCTCGGCCTGTGATGAACCCTGAGATCCACTGACTGTGGGGAGCAGAGTGGGTTGTGTAGCTCTAATGGTCAGAATGAGGAGCACTGAGAGCACCTCCTCCATATTTAACACTCATTCGTGCCCACGTGTGAGAAGGATTAAGATAAAAAGGGGCAGCGGGGGTGGCACAGTAAAAAAGGTGATCCACTGAAATTAGTAACCTTCTCCAGAGCAGATAGATGACAGAGGGGCCGGGACACAAAGAGCTGCTGCACACGACAGGGAGATGATAACTGGTGGGTAGAGAAGTAAAACAGGGATTCTGGTTAGAGCCTCCTTCTGCTCTTAGAACCCACACAACCCCCGGTGGCCTGGATTCCATGTTCCACCACATCTCTGGCTTCAGGTCTGGAGACTGGTGAAAGTCACTGAACTCACCACCATGTCACAACCTTTTCATTAAACCTGCTGAAAGTAGCCACAGCTTGTTTACTGGTTCTGTTGATTGATTCTGGTTCTCAGCCAGATGTCATAGTTTCAGCTGCAGCTGTGTGTGAAGCTACAACTGGAATTCATTGCACATGAGAACTTCTCTAAAACACTCTCGTCTGTGGGAAACACTGGTTTCATGTGCTGGTCCCATTATCAATATATTCAACCTGAAGCCAGAATGCTCCTCCCTCTCCTCCCTCTCCTCCTCTCCTCCCTCTCTTCACTCTCCTCTCTCTCCTCTCTCTCCTAACTCTCCTCCCTCTCCTCTCTCTCCTCTCTTTCCTCTCTCTCCTCCCTCTCCTCCCTCCCTCTCCTCTCCTCCCTCCCTCTCTCTCTCCTCCCTCTCCTCTCTCTCTTCCCTCTCCTCTCTCTCCTCTCTCTCCTCCTTCTCCTCCCTCCCTCTCCTCTCTCTCCTCCCTCCCTCTCCTCTCTCTCCTCCCTCCCACTCCTCCCTCTCCTCTCTCTCTTCCCTCTCCTCCCTCTCCTCTCTCTCCTCCCTCCCTCTCCTCCCTCTCCTCCCTCCCACTCCTCCCTCTCCTATCTCTCCTCCCTCTCTCTCCTCCCTCCCTCCCTCTCCTCACTCTCCTCCCTCCCTCTCCTCTCTCTCCTCCCTCCCTCTCCTCTCTCTCCTCTCTCTCCTCCCTCTCCTCCCTCCTCCTCTCCTCTCTCTCCTCTCCTCATCATGGTGCTCTCTCTGCCCAGCTCCTGCTCACAAGATGTTTTCTGTATATTTCCCAGCACTTGGAGGAAAAGCTCTAGAGAGTGAAAATCCCTGGAGAGTAAGAGAAATACTCAGAGCTACCCCCCCCCCCCCCCCCCCCCCCCGGCACCAACACAACACCTGCACGACCTGTGTATGCTGCCATGTGATTGGCTGAATGCATGAAAGAGCTGGTTCCAGGTTTCCATACTGAAGCTGCCCAGTTACAACATTAGAGAAGAGCGTCCATAGAATCAAATATCTAAATCTTTACCCTCTATACCTCTAAAATTAGTTATTCAGAGTTAATTCTAAATTATTTAACTTTCACACTTTTACATTCTGGTATTTAAACAATCATGCAAGAAGTCTACTTATTGTTTGTGATGTTTTGTTCAGGATGTAAATGATAAAATGTAAATGCAAAATGCTGCTGTAAGTTTAGTTTTGCCTCCTCAGGCTGTGATTCTTGATTCATATCAGATTTTAACCTTGAGCCTCAGTGGTCACTTTCACTTCATTTCACCACAGGGGTTTAGATTAGACCCCCCCCCCCCCCCCCCCCCCCCCCCCCCTAGGACCAGAGTCCATTTGAAGAAGCGCGGCTCTCACTTCAGGTTCTCCACAGGACGAGAAAACGATGGATTTCCATGAAACTGCCTTCGAATGTGGAAAATTGAGTTTACTCAGTTGAATGGATCCATTAGTGAGACTACAATATTCCTGTTGTGTAAACTGTTTTTAGTTTTTCAAGGGAAAGCATTTTGACAAACTAAAAACTGAAATAAGGAACTGAAAACAAAGCTTTTAAGCAAATACATTTTTATTCATCCATTCACCAATAACATGTATACCATATATATCCATGTAGTCTTATCTATTGTATTACAATAATGTTTATTCACATTATAAATACACATTTACATGATAGCAGATACTTTCTATTTGTTCATTTTCTTTTTCCACCTTGTCGTGTTGCTTCCTGCAGAACTCAGAGACTCTGTTTTCACATCTCTTATGTTTATGTAGATTATTTCCCAATTGATTTGAATCACCTGTCATCACACATCACTCAGATCATAAGTGGCTGTTGATGAGTCGTTAAGACGCCCGAGACCGAATTAGAAGTTTGAACGTGCACGTCGATCCGTGTGTAGTGTATTCACGTGCGCGAATACATACTGGTGAAGAGAGGTCAGATTGTGTGTGTTTGTTTGTGTGTGTGTCTGTGTGTGTGTGTGGCTCCTCCTGGCCTGATAAGAATCAGTTATTATGTGGTTAGTTAGTTCTCTGCTGAGCCTCATCACACGTTCATGGTCCCACTGGGACTGAGAAGAGAAGGAGGCACCAGCACCAGTTCCCCTTGATCCTGTGGGTCCGTGCACGTTCACCCACACAGAGCTGAGGTTAGTTCATCGGCGTCTCAATCCAAGAAAAAGCTGAACCTCAGTCAACAAATCATGTTAATTGGAGCCAGTTGAAGCGGCGCAGGCACAGTGGAGTTGAAGCCGAGCCCATTGGAGGGATCAGGGATCTAATCTGGCCTGAGAACACCTCGGGATCCCTGAGGACCAGATGAAGGATGAGGCGATGGAGAAAGACATCTGGGCAGAGCAGCTTCCACACAGAGAGAGAGAGAGAGAGAGAGAGAGAGAGAGAGAGAGAGAGAGAGAGAGAGAGAGAGAGAGAGAGAGAGAGGAGAAGGGGCTGATTGGGTTGTATCACTGAAACGTAACTCAAAAAGAAATATAAGAGAGTTATTAAGAATTCAAATGAACATGCTGTATAATTATTGTATTGGAGAAGCATCTGTTTTATTCCAATTCCTGAATCCATTCAGCTGCACGCTGCGTCCTCTCAGAAACAACCTCTGCTTCCACCATGAGTCAGATGTTCAGTGTGGTTCAACTGGGAGACGAGAGGGAAATCATATCTCTGGACTCTGGTGGGCGGAACAGGCGGCTGCTGCTTTTCAGCAAAACGTATCTGTGGTTTATTTCCCTCTGATTACAGAGTCGTCCTTCAATCAGAGACTGAAGAGTCTTTTAACTCCTACCGGCTCTGTTGACCTTCGCATGGTGCAGGGAGACACGAGATATGTTACCTCAGGGGATTCAGAATAGAAAACTGATTTATAATATCTGCTGGAAATAGGAAAGTGGATAATTCGACAAATATTTGTTATTAAACAAAACTCCTTTCTGCTTTTATTGAGAGGATCAAGAGCAGAGTTCTAATGACAAATGGGTCATTAAGACGTGAAAACCTTTTTAAGTTATTCTAAATCCCTTGAGTTTATCTCTACAACTACATGGTTTATATGAATAATATGTGTTTGAATATAAAGTAGATTTCTTCAGAGGTATAGATGTTACTAGGTCTGAGTAAATGAAGATGCAACACAAAATATGTGAACGATTTCTGCCTCATTGTGTATTTCTCCTTGTGAAACCACCAGTTACCCACAACATCTGCACGGTGTCTGTGCCAGATGTTGTTCAAATGAAGATGAAGCTGCAGCAAAGTTAAAGGTTTCAGTTGAACATATGTAACAGGATTAAAAAGATCGAGCATCACTGAGGCTTCATCGTGAAACTGCTGAGTTCTGCTCAAAACCAGATATAAGATTTAAAACAACAACAAAGCTGATTGTTAGTCTTTACTTTACATACTTTACATTATATTATATAATCTATCCAACTTTACTGTATGTACAAAATTAATTTGAATATGAGCTCCTTTGGTGAAGGTCTTGTGAAGTTTAGGCAAATTAAATAATTACAGAGATTCAAGGAAATTCATGGTTTATGAAACACGTTATCAAACCTTTGTGTCTTGATATTTTGCAGTTTAACCATAAACTTTACTATAAGTTACGTGTAATGAAAGTAATATAAGTATGTATAATGCACTATTACCATATATATTTATATAATTTCTGTATTCTGTGGAATCAAACAAGAGGTCACATGGTGAAAAATGATTCTTTTAGCTGGTTAACCACATGATCCCTTATGTCATCTTTGCTTTAATATCTTTGCTTGGGGGGGGGGGGGGGAGACGTCCTCACATGAAAGAGTGAATGTGATCAGAGTAAACTCTCCCTGTTAGAATCTGTCATTAGGAAACACGGAGCCCAAAAGCAAAGACACAACCCAGCAGCCGTGTTCACCAGGAACTGAACTTCTCTCACAGTTCTGGTCCTAAAGTCGTGAAATCACAAAACTTTAAAAGAGAGAGAGACGATTATAATCATCACACATTCACGTCCTGCAGAGCTTCAGCTCCACATCACTGTTCTGTCTGCTGTGATTCTTCTCCATCATCGTCTTTAAACATTTATTCAAGAAAAAAGGAATGAAACTCTCAAACTAAACAAAGAGCCAGAAGAGCAACCAGGGAAATTCACAACACACAATCACCTAATAACTTGTTAATTAAGCTAATTGACTCGAGCCATAAAACATAATAAGTCTGTGGCCAAAGTGCAGCAGTGAAAATATCATAGTGTGATGTTTTAGTCTTTTATGACTGAGAAACAAAGATTATGTATTTTACAGCTGTTTTCATTTTCGTCTAGTAGAAGCATCACTTGGGAATTTAGGAGCTTTAACAACTAACTGAGTAGTTTTCTCCCAAACTCCTCAAAAAACTGATATCAGAGGTGGAATCAGCCGGGATCAGACTAAACCCGGGATCAGACTACACCCTGGTTCGGTTCGTTTGCAGCCTGGAAACTTTTTAGACTCTCACACCAGTTACAGGAAGTTGAGACGGCATTTAACGAGAGAAGAAGTAAAGGAATCACAAGCAGCTGCAGGATTATCTTTCCCCTCCAAGGTTGTAAAGTTTGACTGACAACACGCTGACACACGTCCGTCCACAAACCAATCAGAGTCAAGTATGGGAGGACGCAGCCCAATCAGGTGATGGCGACAGGAGGCAAGACCAAAGTCTTCAGTGCATGAACCTCTGTTCCAGCCATGGTTGAGATCTTCAGATGTGAAAATGGCCTTTGTGTTGGTTGTGTGATGTCTTTAATCTCCAGGCAACCTGTGTGTGTGTCTCTGTGGGTGTGTGTGTGTGTGTGTGTGTGTGTGTGTGTGTGTGTGTGTGTGTGTCTGTGTGTGTGTGTGTGTGGACAGCTGCAGATGAGAGAGCAGATGAAAGTGAAGCAGCTCAGAGCCGAGGTCTGCCGGCTCATGAAAACACATTGTGATGTTTTCTATTATTTCTTCTGGATATTGTTGCTGATGAATGTGTATCAGCTGCAAATTATTGTACAAGGGGGGGAGTTGAAGAATAAATCTGCAGGCATGGTTCATAATTTTAAGCTTTAAAATGTTTTTCTTTCACCGCCTGTTGTCAGAGGAAAACAAAGAAAACAGTCTTTGTCATTTTGTTCCCTTTTGTCTTTGATTGTGTTGATCCCGAGGTGTCTGATGAGATTGAGGAGCAGGAGCAGACCTTCACGACAGCTTGTCTCCACATCATGTTGGACACAGATGGAAGAGACGGAGGACAAACCGCAGGGGACGGTTCAAACCAAAAGGAACAAAATACTGAAAACTGTGGATTTAATTTATCGTCATCTGCTGCGTTGAACCACACAACAACAACACAAATTGAGCAGGTGTGTGTTCTTTCCCTTCTCGTTCCTTTCTCTCGCACAAACGTTGATTTAAAATGTTGAACTCGATCTTTTTTAATATCAATGCAATGAGTTTAATCAAGACCTGGATTGAATCTGAGAGTTTCAGCTCAGTGAAAAGGAGCCGATCAAGCTTTGTGTTCCTCACATTGATCAAACTGAATAAACTCCTTCTCCTCTTCGCACTGGTTCACAGTTCAACCAGGAATTAATTCTCACTCAGGCCAAAATAATCATCTCATATTTGGATGTTGTAAACTCTGTCATTGGACTCATAATAATGATATAAGTATATAAACACCCTGATTCTGATTAAAAGCAAAAGAGTACAAGGACTGTACGATAATAAAAGTCAGATATGAAAACACTGTAATGGATCAGGAGTATTCTGCACTATATTAAATATTAAACACACAGAGGACATTCTATTGACTTATTTGTGTAATGGAGACCTCCTCTCACCAGTCTCATCCTAGATCCTATAATTTAAGTAATGGAGAAATGTGATCTGTCCCTTTAATTCCATGTAGGTCCTCACAACATGAGTAAAACCTGGACACACACACACACACACGGCTTGTCTACAGAGGCATTTTCACAAAGACGTGATTTTGTGATTTTTTTTTTTACAGGGTAATTTGACAGCAGCTGCTCGAGTCGTGACTTACAATCACACTGTAAATACACAAAACCTCTGCAACACCCGCTGACACACACACACACACACACACACACACACATACGCACACACACACACAAACTCATATAAACACAGAATGAGTACGTAGAGCTGTTCACTCACACTGCATACAAACAGAGTTGTATACATTCTCTCCTCCACAGCTGCACTCTGCATACAAACACCTCCTGAATACAGACATACAGCAAAAGACTTGCAGGGTTACACACACACACACACACACACATATGGGTTAAGCAGTGCAAAGTTTTTGGAGTTTTAGACGATTTGAGAAGATAGTTGTCAGCGAACATCCATTTTGTTTCCACAGAAATATTATTTTGCTTTATCGTTATGTTTGGAAATAATATAATCAAATAAACGAGGATTTAATAATGAACTTTAAACATTGGGATAAGAGAAAGCAGAGCAGATGGCCCTGTAGCACGTAACTCTGTCAATCAGTCACTCTCATTAATATAGACCATATTCACAAATCACATATGTCTCATAGGTGCAGCATCCTCTGTTCTTAACCCTTAAAGGAAATACTAGCAACGTATATACAGGAGAATAATATAGAAACCTTAAAGAGAGTCAAAAAATATCAGTATTTAAAATATCACTGAGTAAAGATGGTGTTTTAATATGTTTACACAAAAGAAAAAGTCTGACAGCAGTAATTTGTAATGATAGAGGTACTGTCACTAGTGGTAATGCAGTATATGTGAGTAGAAGTACTGTGTATCTCAGATGTCTATAGTGATGATCCACGATCACGAGTCTCTGAAAAGCTTTCACCTGTCGAGTCTCTCTGTGATGACAAGTGTAGTTTCTCTTTCTCTTGACCTGACATTTCCAAAAGCAGACGGAGGAAAAGTCTTTCACACAAACAAACACATGTGAGTCGGTCACACAGACACAAAGGTGCACACACGTCTGAGTGGATGTATTAATACACACGTACACAATCACAGTCACACAAACACACACACACACAGAGAGAGGGAACCATCACCTTGAGTCTGTTTCTCCTCCTCTTACATCGAGGAGTGACATTTTGAGAGGCTGGGGGGGGGGGGTGGGGGGGGGGGGGAGAGAGAGAGAGAAACACCAGTCTGGACGGAGGGAGAGCAAACAAGAAAAAAGACAGAGTGTCAGAGAGTCTGAAGGAAAGTGTGTGTTAACTTGGCAAACAGGCGAAGTGGCAGATGAGTCGTGTGCTGCCAGGATGACTGCAGGAGAGGAAGAGGCAGAAAGACGCCCAGAAAGAAAGGAGCAGCAAGGGGGGGGGGGGGGAGGAAGAGAGGGAGGAAAGAGAGGGGGAGGGGAGAATAAATTGGGTCATTTTACCTTCAGAAATATCAGGGTATAACAAAGGTGGAGAACAACTGAGGACATCGGAAAAAACAGGATTTAACTGAACTATTGTGTGAAAGACTTTAGAAAAACAAACCTCTCTCTCTCCTGTCTATTATCCTCTCACCCGCCATTATCCAGGCTGCCTATCCTCCGGGGGTCAGCAGGGGGCAGGAGCCAGTCCCACACCTGGACTCAGCTCCAACAACCATCCACCATCCACACAGTTTGTTCAGAGGCTGAGAAGCTGCACGTGAAGCTCACATACGTTCACAGTGACAGACGCACCTTGAGACTGAGGCTGCCGACAGCAGGAGGTTTTTGAATTCACGTTTTTCGAGTTACTTGAGTTATTGTTTCAGCCCGAACAGAAAGGTCCTGGTCCGGCGTCATCTCATCTCCTGCTGGAGAAGCTCTGTGAAGTGCTTGTGCTGGATGAACCTTGATACCACGGCTCTACTCCCTCATCGATACTGGCTCCAGTAGTGACACTGGCACAAGATGGTGGAAACTGAATCCAGGATGTTGTTGTTGCTTTGTTTTTGTGTCGGAGACGGTTTCTGCTCTGAAAGCACCGAGGTCCTTGGACTTAATGGCTCCCAGTTTACACAGGGATGTCTCCAAACTTTATAAACTATGTCCAACAGATGAGATTGGGTCTGGAATGTTAACACGGTTAAGTGGCAATACAACAAGTGACAACACAACAAGTTATGAGTATTAATGCAACACTCTCATACTGGACTGGACTGGAAGGCATTTACAACCAATCCAGGAATTGTGGATAGAAGCAAATCTGCGGTTTTCTCACACTCCCAGTTTTTCTCTTCTGTCGATTTGTTTTCAAAAACACACAAAAACTGAAAAGGTCAGAATATAAGACATCATATAAAAAATGGATATATATATTTGTGCATCTCTCGGTGCTATAACACTGAACTGTGTTAACCCACTTACACTGAATTCCTCTCTTCTTTCTCTTCATCGTGCATCAGGACACTTTGACTTCAACCGACTCTTATTTGCCTCTCTCTCTCTCTCTCTCTCTCTCTCTCTCTCTCTCTCTCTCTCTCTCTCTCTCTCTCTCCCTCTCTCTCTCTCCTCCAGCCTCTCTCCACTGTAGAGCTCTAATGTTTAGGCCTGTCAGACGAGGCCCACTGAGAACCAATTAGCTGCAGTTTTTTTATGCTCGGCTGTGGAGACACTTTTGCAACATGTGCAGTTTTCACTCACACAAAGTGTTTCTGCGTCTATCAATATTAAAATCACAGGGAGATGCCTCAGTGTGTGTGTGTGTGTGTGTGTGTGTAATAGATTCAGAGCTTCAGGAATCTGTTTCAAACTGATTGGACCGACCGCTAACGCCACAGTGGGATTTGGTTTGAATAGAAAAAGTATCACAGGGGTTTCGTCATCAGCTCTTCTGAAGTGTGGGTGAATCAAGGAGCTGCTCCTGAATCAAGGAGCCGGGAGGCTGCTCTCTCTCTGATGCCTTGTTCCACGCTGCAGGATGTTTAACCTGATTTTCCACCTGACGACAAATGTTCCAACTCGACGAGAAGCCGCAGATCTCGACCAAATCTGCGTTTGTTTATTAATGTGATGCTAAAAAAAAACAAATACCTGCTGCTTTCATACCTGCCAACAAATCAGACGATAAAATCAAGGTCATCCCTTTTTTTCACGTCCTATTCTTGAATTCTTGAGCATAAAATCAATAACAAATTAAAACGAAAACTTGAATTAGGCCTAAAAATTTTGCAAATATAGATTCAAGTCTGTGATGTTTGTGTCCTTGTGTCACTTCAGGAAACAGTCACGTCTGTGAGATAAGCATATTGTCAAGTATCTTCCCTTTAACCTGAACTGATTGAGTAGCAAACAGGAATAAGATGATTAAAAACTCTTTGATATTTTAACTTTCAAATACTTTGCATACTTTTTGGCTAAAAGAGCGACAGTACTTGATTACTTGTACTCCCCTCGAAGCAGGAAGAACCTGGAGTAACACTGAATAACCAGATCCATCCAGGTTCTTTGGGAGCCAACCATCCATAAGCTCCAGATACCATTATTCTATCTGGGTTACACAAAGTTCACCGACATGTCACGCTGGTGCCGTGCGTTTCTATATTTAGAGATTTATGCACATATGAAGCAGCCGGGAATCCACACAGGATTAAAACCTGCGATGGAAACAAAGAAGAAAAAATAACCTTCAAAAAAACTGAACTCTACTTAAATGAAAACACACAGAGTGGCTCGCTCTCAACTCCCCCCCCCCCCCTCCAGAGCCGAGCCAACCGGGTCCTCACTTCTTTGAATTCTCTTCCAACTGGACTGAGACCAAACCGTGTTAGACACACTGGAGGTGCAGGAGGCGGAGAGACACCGTGTCCTCCTCACGTTGTGGATCTGACTCCAGCTCTTTTGGCGTTTTTCTGTTTTAACTTGTCTCATCCTCCTGATTTCCTTTGCTCTCTGTCTCCAGTTTTCCTCTGTGTCCTATTTCCTCCCTCTCTCACTTCAGAGTGTTCCTCTGGCATGGCGCTCGTCTTCCAGTGCCAGAACCCCTTGTCCCACATTGCCTCCCTAACCCTCCGCGTGCAGATGTGTGAAACCACAATCCCGTTAATCCCTCTTGTACTGGTGTGTAGTGGGAGAGGTATCAAACATGACTGCTGGGGTTGGTTCTTTGGCCGAGTTACATGCATGAGAAACAAGGATTCAGGACCATGTGTCCGACAGCGACTGTGGAACAGCCTCAATTTCTAATTAGACACAAATGAGAAAAGCATATCGCTGAATTATACATTTGCATATTAAAATTAGGGATGCAACGATACCCCTTTCAAACCAAGTACAAGTACTTCAATTTACTTGCAGATATGAAGTACTGATATGAGTATTAATGCCTCTACATGACTACTCACTCTATGAAGTTGTTGTTGCTGACATTTCAATATTCAACTTTGTTTTCCTGATCAAACATGGAACTGTATATCATATAATACCCAAACAACTCACTGTACTCAACTCAACCAGGTAGTTTTTAGATACCCTTGTATTTTCGGTGTCAGGTGAGCGTTTGCCTGCTGTTGACCTACATGTAGAAGCTGGATCCGTCTCCTGCAGGGCAGATTGGACTGTTTGACAGGCGGCTCTATATTGTCGACATTACACATCCCAGGTTATTTATCCAGCTCAGCTCAGCACGTGTCAGCTTCAGAACTTCAGTCGGAT